>NC_139720.1:199114458-199336958 GCF_964211835.1 Anser anser
AAGTATTTTTGCCATCTATATTATATCTGAATTGAGGGTACCTGCTTCCAATTTTGCCTGTAGGGCTTGTTTTCTGGGGGCAAAGTGCTGAGACAGAATTAATTTCCACCCTTTCCTCATATTTTTCCCCCCCAAAAAAAATTAAAAAAAAAAAAAAAGCAAATGAAACATAATAAGAGAAGTGATTTGGGTGATTTGTTCATTAGAGTTTATCAGAACATTTCTAAAGATTGAGAATAAATTCCTCTTTCAGCTGCTTGACGTGCCTTCCAAGAGGCCAGGGAGGTGGGGACAGCTTATAGCTCTAACAGCTTAAATGAGGTCAAAAGGAGCAAACTAGTAGTTGAAAAACTGAAAATTTGCCGGAGAAGAGAAAGGAAAAAGCTCCTACTTGAATTGTGAGTTACATCAATGCCCTGCAGGAATGAATTTGAGTGGTTGTGTTGCCTGTGTTTCTGAGACTCTCTCCCTCTGTGACATGAATTCTCCTGACACTTTTGCAATGTGTACATACATTAATGTACTGTCTGCATGCTTTGCTTTTTGCCTTCCAAAACCATCTGCAATAGCAAGATCTCTAAAAGCTCTGAAGACCAGTTCTTCTCTGAAAAGTAACCCAATCAAAAACCATCTCAGTCTTACACCTGTAGTCCCTTGACAATACACACATCAGCTGTCCTACATTTACAAATAAAATAACTTCTCTCACAAAACAAAACAAAAATAAACTGAAAACTCACTTGATACAAGGTAGGATTTGTACATGGCTAGGTCTCTATAATCCTACACCACTATATTGCCATCTTTTTCAGCTTGTGTTCTCACTCAGAGTTGCTCTGTCTTATCATTGCAGACAGGAATTCAGATTTTGTAGTTCAAGAATCATCAAGCTCAATACCTGCCCTTCAACAGCACTTTGCAGTAAATGCTCTAGAAAGTGAAAAAATTCTAAATTTGATACAGGATGATGTGACATTAGAACTCCTATGTTGAGTTGATATAACTAGAAATCAGCTGAAATCTGAAAGTATGGTATTTTAAATTCCTTGTGAAATGTGTATATTGAATTTTGATAACAGCAGATATTCTTTTATTCAGTGTCAGTCACGTGTTGAGACTTTTTTTTTCCCAAAAAATTACTAGCCTTCAAACACCTCTGTTTTCAAAGAATTATTATCCATGATTTATTAAGAAAGAATATAAACTGTCTATTCAAGGCACTTTTTTTTTTTTTTTTAATATTGACTTCAGTGATTGAAGTACACTTAAAGCATTTGTAGATTTTATGAGATAGAAGAGTTTATTAGCACTCTATAGGACAGGATAGGATTTCAACACGACTGATAAATTGAAGAAATGGTTAAAAATCAACAAGACAAAATTCAATAAAGAAAAATGCAAAGTACTGCTGCTAGAAAGGAGGAAAAAAAAAAGCAGAGATTCAGAATGAAGATAGCTGGTTAGCAGCAATATGATACAAAAGGATGTGGGAGTTTTGATGGATCATAAATTGAATATGAGTCAGTAATGCCTTACAGTTACAGGAAAAAAAAATCAACCTGATTTATCTTTACAAATATTATCTACATAATAAAACAGACAATAATGTATATTCTAATTGACTCTTGTGAGGTCCCAGGGACTGTTAGGACTGTTTTAGATTGTGGGGAGAGGGTAGATTTCAGTTGAATATAAGGAAGACATTTTTCATAATGAGGATGGTGAGGCACTGAAGCAGTTTTCCCGGATGCTCCATCTCTGGAAGTGTTCAAAGTCAGGTGGGATGGGGCTTTGAGCAACTTAATCTAGTGGGAAGTGTCCCTGCCACCCTGCAGAGGGTTTGGAACTAGAAAATCTTTAAGGTCCCTTCCAACCCAAACTATTCTATGACACTATGCTTTATTAAAGATGTAAAAGATAGAAAGGACAGGAAAGATAAAATAAAATAAAATAAAAGAAAAGAAAAGAAAAGAAAAGAAAAGAAAAGAAAAGAAAAGAAGAAGAAGAAGAAGAAGAAGAAGAAAAAGATTAAAACAAGGCAACAAGGCTTAGGAAATGTGTTGCAGAAAAGCTTGAAGAAAATAAATTTCTTTAATTAAAAATGTCAAGAAGACATAAAGACAGTCTTCCAATTTATAAAAACTGTCAAGCACAGGATGATAAAAAATAATTCTCCCTTTTACCTGGGATTAATGAGTATTACAAAAAAATATTAATAATTTCTTGGTAAATATAAAATATAAAAAATATTTATATCTTCCTGAGTAGCAGAGAGGCAAGCACTGATCTAGGTCACTCTCTTTTGACCAACAATGGGACCCAAAGAAATGGCTTGAAGCTGCTACAGGGGAGATTCAGGCTGGATATTAGGAAAAAGTTCTTCACCAAGAGGGTAGCTGGGCACTGGAACAGGCTCCCTAGGGAAGCAGTCACGGCACCGAGACTATTGGAGTTCAAGAAACATTTGGACAATGCTGTCTGACATAGTTTGATTTTTGTTTAGTCCTGTGTGGAACCAGGAATTGGACTCGATAATTCTTGTGGGTCACTTAGAACTCAGGATATTATATGGTTCTGTGATTCTATATTTTCAGCAAAAATCATTAAGATTTAAGATTGCATGTTAGGGACAAAATTCTTTGGAGACTTAAGTGCTTGAACAGGAGTGATTAGTAGAGATTTTCAAGATGTGAGTATATGCTGAAAATGTGCATTCCGTCCCTAATTGAGACAGCCATTATGTATAAAGACATATATAACAATAGACAGGTGAATTTTAGCAAGATATAAATAATTGTAGATCTTTTTGATATATGTGTATAAAAATAAACAATTTATAAGCATGAGTTCAGTGGGCACAAAAGCCAATTACAATTACAACAGCAAAACCAACAACAATAATAATAATAAAGCCAAATTCCATTCAAAGCAATAACTAAAGTAGTACCAGCCTCTGATAATACAAGCAGTACTTCTGCAGGTGTATGAAATCTTTAGACTTTGACCTTTCCTGGCTCTTGCTGCAAAGAAGGCTGCACCAACAGGATCTCCAAGGGCACCAGATAGACTCTGTTAGTCATTATATTTTATTATTTTATTATTTTATCTTATGCTAATATGAAGAAGCTTCCATCAGTGAGCAATTATTTTTCATGTTCACTAGGGACAGGACAAGAATAAATGAGCTTGATGGAGAAGATTAGGTTTGATATTAGGAAAATACATATAATTATACAGATAGTTAAGTGCTGAAAACAGTGACCAAGTAAAGCCAGAGAATTTCCTTCCCACAGAAGCAAAGGTAGGAAAAGACCCTAGCCAGTAAAGCTGATGAGGACTAAGTGCATTTGCCATATGCCCACAACTTTGTTTCCATAAATAATCTACAAATCACAGCATCGCAGGACCAGAGAAGAATAGAGCTAGCAGGTAGCTGAAAAAAATGCTGAATTCACAGCAGAATAAAATACTGTTGCACTTTTTCTATCGTTAGTTTACCTAAACTGTTCTTAAAAACCTCCAGCAATGGGGATCCTGCAACCTCCTCAGGCAATCTATTCTTGCATTTGTACTCCTGAGCCAGTGTATGTACAAATCCCTACAGGAGTAGACTCTACAGGAATATCCAAAGCCAAGTGAAGCAAAACAGATACAGGGAATGGGAGAAATATTGCTATCGGCAACTTCTGATGTTATTTTTTGATACAGTTAGTACTTTGGAAACGTTACTGATAGCAGAAATTACTGGCATGTGTTCCACAATCCTTGTAATACTAAATCATGAATCCCACAAAAGGGAATAATCTAAGCAGCATATAAAGGTAAATCTTAATTTACAATCTGATCAAACTCATTGCTACAGACAGGGCTCATAATGAACAGGCAGACTTTCTGGGCTGGGAATGTAACATTGGCCATTATCAGCCGTCCTGCAAACCCAGCCTTCCAAAAGAAACAGAAATGTAACTTTCTGCAAGAATGCACAATTTTTAAAAGCTTACTATTTTTTTCAATTCTGTTGCTGCTTGAGAGCAATGAGCTCCCATTAGCTGAGGATGAAACAAAATAGATATGGTCATTTTTGTTGGTGATACAAAATATATATCTCCTTCAAACAGATACACTGTAATATTACGTTTACATTCTATAGTATATGTCTGCGGGTGGAAGAGCCAATAGGCAAAACTGCCCCTTTTCAGATTTCTTAGCATCAAGGGAATTTTCTTTCCAGAGTGTAAATTATTTGAATACATACTATACAGCACAATGCTGTGACTGACACTGATTTAAAAGCAACTTATTCAATACAAAATATTAATACTACATGTGTGGATACAGCAAATGTCAACAACAAAGGTTTTCTTTAATATTATTTTTCATAATAAAATTGTAACCTACAAAGCCAAATGTTCATTGGACATATACGCAACTGCATTTGAAAATATAATTTTAATTGACTATCAATTCAGTGAACAGTATCTAACTACTTGAAAAAGGAATCAGTCTTAAATATTCAGTGATTTGGTTTTTTCTTCCTCAACCTAATGCCAGACAGTTTGAAGTGAGGAACAAAAAAAGACAGAAAATACTTAGATAACATGCCTTCTAAAGTTACTGTGAAACTACCCCATATTGCTTTTATTCTAATACTCCAGCACAGTCATAAAAACATTAATTGTACATAATCATGATCCATCTTTTAAAACTGTATAGTAACTAGGCACAACATTATTTCTGAATTTTATTAATTACCAGCAGTACTTTCAAGTTATGGAACCTACTGATTCTAGCAGAAAAACACTAGATGTTATTAAAAAAAAAAAAATTGTAATCATTTCATTTAATTGGTTTATATTAAAAATGTATTTTTTTCTAATCCTCATTAGTGTTGCTACCATTGCTACATTGCTACCATTTTTGGCATCTCAGGATATCTTTCTTGAGAGCAAAGCAACAAGAATTATTTTAATTGTTTGAAAGAGAAAAGAGAATTATAGTTTCTTCTACTCTGTTTGTTTATCTTGGTTATGCATAGGAAATAGCTAAGATATTGTTACCTATTTCACCAATGAATACTTAAAAATTATTTCCTGGAAGTTGTTGAGGAAGATTCCAGTATACCAATTCCTGAACACACACACACACACACAGAATGCTGCTGGCCAGCACGTCAGTTAACACCATTATATTCACAGCAAACATCTTTTCTTAGGCTAAAAACAGAACATGCGCTGTGAAGCACAGATACTCCTGCTGAACGATGTATGACTGCTCATAGTTTGATCTGGAAGTATATGTACTATATACTTTTCAGAGCCAGACGTATGATGAGATGTTCAGAGACCTGTTCTGGCTAAGAATCGCCACTAATCCTTCGTTCGAACCCTGTAAAGCAAATATACTGTTTTCTCTAATCTTTGGTTGTCTGGAGAAGACACAATCATAAATGTCCAGGTGCCTAAATAAACTTATAAAAACTAAATACAAAATAGGATATCATGAACACAGTACATAAATACAGAAAAAAAAAAAAATACTGGAATTTATTTTGCAAAACTAAGTCTTCTGCAAAAACTTTAACATTCAAACTCTTCCAATATTTCAGAGGAAAGAGGTTATAAAAAATAGAAGACCACTGGACAACTGTCCAATTTTGCATCTCTAAAAAAAAAAAAAAAAAAAAGCAAGCCAACAATCAAAAAATCCTCTCCTGAAGCTTTGAAGAATGTGTTTGGCTGTATTTAAATAAAGTTGAAAGAGCAAAGTGATATCTTTATAAACAATCTCTTCTCTCCCTATACCCTACAGACAGGGGAACATATATTTCAAGGCCACAAGGCAAAGCTATAAGCATCCAAAACGGTGCGCTGAAAAAAAAAAAAAAAAGCAATGCAAATTTCATTACAGTATTTCTTCTTAAATAAATAAATATCCAAAATTCTTCTTTAGATTCTCCATGTATTGCAAATTCCATAGTTGTTCTGGGATAGATGAAAGCAACTAGCTAAAAGGAAAGCAATATAGTTTAGTTTGCTTTAGATTGCTTTTTAATTATGAAGTGAGGAACCAGTTATCATTTTTCAACATATATAAGCAATTATTTAAATGCAAAATGCTCTGAAAAATGAAAGATGTTACCTAAGAACAATTAAAAACAATCAAACAACAAAACAGAAAACTTGCAGCCCTAATGAGGACTGTGTTCACCTGAACATGAGCCGGCAGAATGCCCAGGTGGCCAAGAAGGGAGTACAGTCCCCCTGTACTCTGTCTGCTCTGGTGAGGCCACACCTTGAGTATTGTGTTCAGCTTGGGGTCCCTGAAGGACAAGAAGGACCCCTGATGTCCCAGGAAGGCCATCGAGGCCCTGCAGCATGTCCAGAGAAGGGCTACAAAGCTGGTGAAGGGCCTGGAACACCAGTCCTCTGAGGAGCAGCTGAGGGAACTGGGGTTGTTTAGTCTGGAGAAGAGAAGGCTCAGGGGAGACCTTATTGCTCTCTACAACTATCTGAAAGGAGGTGGTGGGGAGCTGGGGGTCAGCCTCTTCTCACAGATAACCAGTGATAGGACTAGAGGAGAGGGAATGGCCTCAAGTTGTGCCAGGAGAGGTTTAGAATGGAAATTAGGAGAAATTTCTTCTCAGAAAAATGGCCAAACACTGGAATGGGTTGCCCAGGGAGGTGGTGGAGTCGCCATCCCTGGGGGTGTTTAAGAAAAGGTTGGACGTGGTGCTTAGGGACATGGTTTAGTTTAGTGGGTGATATTGGTGGTATGGTGGTGGTTGGACCAGATGATCTTGGAGGTTTTTTCCAACCATAATGATTCTATTCTATTCTATTCTATTCTATTCTATTCTATTCTATTCTATTCTATTCTATTCTATTCTATTCTATTCTATTCTATTCTACTCTACTCTACTCTACTCTACTCTTACTCTTACTCTTACTCTTACTCTTTTATTCTTATTCTTATTCTTATATTCTATACGCCTGGTTACCTTATCTCACAAGGAGAAACTTTGTCCACAACTCAGGGGAAGTAAAATGTGTGCTACCAATATTGGAGATTATGATGATAAAACTTTTATAAATAGAAATGAAGCAGAATAAAAATATTTACTGATTTCTTGTTGTTGTTGTTGTTTGTTTGTTTTGTTTTTGAATTTACTATAGCGTATGCACAAGTATTTTTTTCCTTATTTATTTCAGTACTCTCTGTAAGATAATCTAAAAGGCAGTATTATATTTAAAAAGACACTCCTTATAGACTAGATGCTCCTTATTGATCATCTCCCAGGTGGCAGATCTGCCATAGCTTGGAATGCCCTTTTGAAAAAATGCCATCCATCATTGTTATTGTGGAAGGAAATCACATTTCCTACAAAAATGAATAATCCATTTATTAAAAATAGAAGTACTAATGCACAGAATTGAGGTATTTGTTCACCTACACTATGAGCTGTCAAGTTTTAGAGTATAATGATGAATTCAGTTTGTGGTCTTGTTTTTCATTTATTTTTAAAATTTCTTAGTGATAGACTACAGAAATAATAAAGATAGATAAAGAACTTTCTGCCACAAATTATTAATGTTCCACATGCTTTAAGGACTGATTAACTGTCAGCTAGGGCCTCCATAACTTAATGAGTGAGATTAATGGTCAAGTTCTTTTTGCCACTGGTATGAGAAAATTTTGACTATCAACACTATATTTTTACACTTGATAGTGAACTCATGACACCAAAAGATTTAGACAGAGATTTATTTGTAATAGATGTGAGTACACCAGCTCCTGTGGAAAATAATGGCTCTTTTGTGTACTGTAAGAGACAATTCTGAAAACAAAGACCAAGTTGGCTCAGTTACAGAGCATTTTACTTGAAGTGATATTCAAAGGGATGCACACAGTTGGAGTAATCAAGAAACTGAAGTCAAAATGAATAATATGACCATAAATATTTTGGAACGGAAGTCTAAATAATATTGTGATTTATAACCATGATAGCTACTACAATTTTGATCATATGATAGCCTACATTCATGTCTGAGGTACAAACTTTTCCACAAAGAAAAGACCATGGTCAAATACTGGAAGATTACTATCTTTACCTCAGATTAAGCATATTCCTGATGACGGTCCTTAAAAGAGAAGTAAGATTTTGGACGAGGACTCAGTTTTCAGTAAAAATCACACACAACAATTTTGGCTGCATAGTTCTTTATGACTGACTCCAGAAATCTCTGAATGTGTAGTTGTACTGGGGGCACTGGAAATAGCCAAAGAAATTATTGATCCTATCTAATTCCCTCTTCCCCCCTCTGCCTCTTTTTGAGTGGGGGGTTTATGAACCCTGGTTTAATTTAGGATTAGTGTACATAGAACATCCCTGGTTGCGTGATCCCAATGCACAACAGAATTGAAATGACTGTGAGAAAGTGGGTGAGCATAAATGTGGTGAGGGTAAGGGAATGCCTTAGTTTTCCCAGCAAGGATAATGCAATCTGTAACTACATTCTGCATTACTAATTTGACTGGCTTTGAATATTTTATTTCCCTGTTCCAATACATATGTGTTGTGTTTTTTTTTTTAAAAAAAAAGTATGTGTAAATATATATATATATATAAAATTCAGTTCTCATGAATGGCTTTTTTTATATTTTCTCTTTTTAATAAGTTTAACAGATCTGAGTACATAAGCCACTGAATTTCACTTAGTACCAGGATTTAAGAGTATGACCCCAAGTTCTGCTGGCTTATTGCTTCATGTTCTGTCTTTCAAAGGTTACTTTTTTCTTGTTTGCACTTTCTAGCTGTATTCTACAGTTATTAAAAATCATTTACAGGCCAGCCCTTTCAGAAATGCTAGCCTCTGATTGATGTAGACTACTGAAGATTTTTGAATTCTGTATTTGCTGCTCCAGGATACTGGTTAACAAGTTATTTCATAAGCTTATTCCAGTGTGGCACATTTGATGACCAAAATATCGTTGCCAAGTCCTATTTTGATTTGAACATTAATTCATGAACCTCAGATATCTGGAGTTGATTAAGAGAACCTACAAGGCTGACAGACTGCCTTGTACTATATAGAATACTTTTACAGTTGCCACATGCCAATCCATGGTATAGCTGCTTACACATTCTTAGAGCCTATTTGTCCTTTCCGCCTCCTATTTGTCTTTTTATTTGCAGTTACTTTTAATAAAACAAACTTGTTAGTGATGAACAACAGAACTGTCTGAATGGACTACCCACCTATGAATGTCAATGCCTGTATGGAAACTAAGTAAGTGAAGTGAAGCATACTGTCTTGAATGGCCCATCCATAACAAGATAAACATTGGAAGACAAAAAAAGATTTTTTCCTATCTTTTATAAAATATATTTCTACGATGAACTTCTTCAGAGTTACAATGTATAAAAATCAGAGATAGCAATGATTTCACTAGACAAAATGAGAGATATGGAATTTAGTGTTTTCTTGTTATCTTCAATTAATTATCTTAAATGGTGACATTTAAATCAATTGATCTATTAAACTTATGTCTATGCTAATTGGCCTCACAGGCTGTGTGGTGGTCATGAAGCCATCTGCACTTAATTCAGTTTTAAAGTTTGCTTTGACATTTACTTTAATGCTTCAGGTGCTGTGATTAAATAGAAATGATGAATGAGTAAGTTTAATGACCACCCAATTGTCAGGGGTACAATGTTACCACTTCTCCAGCATGACCTCTAATATTTCTTCTATCACTTTTCTCCCAATTTATTCAGAGTACTGATTTCTGACCCATCAGATATTTCTAAATCCCATTTTTTTCCTACCTGCTCAGTTATTGCACCCCTTTCCTCTCCCCAAAGGCTTCCACTCACTTTGTTGATCATCACATGTAATTGTTAAAGGTGTTAAAAGTCCTACAAGAATTAGTTACTGCCTGTTTCAGTCACCGTGGTGCAAATTTTTTCAGATTATCCCAGACATACCCAGGGTAGATGTCTACAGCAGAGCTACTCAGCTAGGCTTCCCTTACAGTCAAGAGAGTGAAGTAATCACTTTCAGGCGTAATTTGTCTTATTCTATATTGAGATGAATTGTGATCTACAAATGATTATTTCTTATAAGAGACCATAAAGGGAACAAACAAGGAATAGACCGGCTATAGATTTTAAAGCTTCAGTGAATAGATCTGATGTAGATGTTTATGTCTGATCAGAGCATAAGAGAATATTACTCTTCCCAGATTCTGAGAGATACAAAATACTGGTAATTGTATGGGCTGGATGGATTTCAGAAGAATTTAGTTCACCTTAAAATAGGGAAAGAAGGACAATAAAATAATATAGAAATTATTAAGGTTTTATTGCTCAGTACCAAACAAAGAAAACTATCAAGAGTGTTGTAGACAGGCAACTACGCAGATACTGTACAGTCATTCTGACTTTCTCATTTTTCTTTTTGTTAGAACCAATCTATTCTGTGAATTTTAATCTTGTGAATACTTTCCTAAAGAAACTTTCCATTCAGCTCTAAATAAATATGTAAGACTTTTGATTTAATACAAACAAACAAAAATGACTTTACCTTGCCTGGTCTCATACCTTGCGGATCCTGACACTGATCCTAATCTTCTGACTTGACTTTCTGGCCTCAGACTTGCCTTCTCTCTCCAGGCCTGCTGGGTGGTCGCTCTTGGCTGACACCAGTGACCATTAGGGACCTGTTCTGTTCTTGCTGTGTGTTCTCAGCCTGTGCCCTCGTCAGTGAGGTCACTGCTCCTGCCTTGTGGCTCCCAGCTACAATTTCCCTAGGGTTGCCCAGAGAGATAGTAGAGTACCTTTTCCTTGAGATATTCAAAACTTACTGGGTTTAGTTTAGAGTAACGTGCTGTAGTTGACGCTGCTCTGAGCAGGGAGGCTGTACTAGATGGTGTCACAGAGATCCCTTCTGACCTACGCTGTTCTGCAATCTGTGACCTGTAACAGCTGATTGTAACTACTGTCTGGCATAACCCATCACAGAAGCTTTGGTTTGTTAATAACTTGGAGTTAAGTATTTCCTGTGAGCATCTGCCAATGGAGAGCTCTACATATGTGTGTGTGGAATGTCATGCAATTTGTGTGTCATTAATTCTGGTGCTCCCCAGACAGAACACCTGGACTTATATGAGATAAGAATGAGGTTTCTGGGAACTTCACGATGACAATCTCAGGCAACTGAAACCTATAAGTACAAGAGAATTTAGGTTGTAGATATCACTTTTAACTTTAATTCCATCTATTTTTCAGTCTAGGTATTACGTCTTTTTATACATTTGGTGCTGAACTTCACTAAGCTAGGTCCATATTTAGTTATTGCTATCACTGATTTCAAGCTCACTTTTAAAAACCTTTTGAATCTGTCTAGACTTATGTCTTCTTAATGAATATATCAAACTGAACTTAAAAAAAAAAAAACAACAAACCACCCACACAACAACAACAAAGCAACAAACAAACAAAACATTACTGATTATGAAATACTAAAATATTATGTAACAGCATCCACTTAAACACCCATGTCAGACATACAAGTTATGTCTACACTGTTCATATCACTGCTCTGAAAATGGTGGTATTTAGGGATGCCCTGAGCCTAAAGTTGTCCATATTGTGGACAAGCTGATCATGTTTTGTTTTCTAGACAGTCTGAACTCAGCCCAAGTTCATACTAATAAATCCACTGGATCTATGCCCGACAGTATCAGAATTCAAGTATTTTGATGAATAACTTCAGACACATTCAAGATAGGACCTTGCTTTTACCAGCTCTACAACATTAAAACCACAAAAAAGAAAATAGTTTTGATCCTTGGGAATCATAGGTCCTTGTCTATATTACACCTGAAAATGAGTTTTTTCCCTCTGATAATTGTAGCAGGGCCATAACAGAAATAGTTTTCATTTGTTCCTATCCAGGCAGCATGTCCATGCCATCCAGAAAATAAAGGTGCTTGGGGCTGCCCTATGGAATAGCAAAAATGTAGACATTTTACAGTCAGAATTTTTTATGAAGAAAAAAACACAAAAAGGACTTGAAAGCACAAACACCTAGTAACTTTCTGAAGAAATAAGAAGTCTTCCTGTCTAGAACCTGGGGAGGCTCAGGAAAATTTAAGAAAAAAGTTTGACTGAGGTGAGCTCAGTAAGAAAACAGGATTCAGTGACTCTGTAGTCAACAATGAAGAGATTCTTTATGGTGCCACTCTAGTTCTCCTCTTTCAGGAAATGAATCGGTGATAATTTCTTCATTTGCAATGGAATTACCTTCTGATTTATGGTAATAAAACTAGAGCTCCTGATGGAGTATTTGTAATCCATGAATAACTCATTATGCTACCCTCTTTTTACTTTTTATTTCCAAAATAATCTTCACAATTGACTGTAATTGGAACCCTAGAATTGATTTCAAATCATTATCTTCCATTGTACAGTCAATAAACATTTTAGATTCTGTTTAAGGTGTATGTATACTAATAAGAATGAATTCTGGAAGACAAATACAGAAAAGACTATTTAAAAAGATGCTCTGAATGACTGCACTAGCACCGTGTATAGAAAACTTCTTAAAATTGTTTTTGAAAACTGAGTTGTGAGAAGAAACTATTCCTTAAACAATACTTCATTTCCTATGGTAATGCTTTTTCTTTCTTTTTTTTTTTTCCTCCTTCTACTATGTTCTGTTGAGATTATAAACATCATTATTGCTGTTACACTTTTAAAATCATTCCAGATAAAAGGGACATTATCGATGGATTAAACAGATTCATATATCGCTTAGACATTTTTATTTGACCAATTTCATTGTGACTGAGCATTTGAACTTATTTTATGAAATCAGTATATTACTCTGTATTTCTCCACTACTTGGGAATAAGACCTTTGATAAAGGCAACTAGTATATATTTTTGTATTTTTTTGGAAGGAAGTCATATATTCAGTCACCATCTTTCTTTTGAGACAGGACTGACTCCTATTCCCTAATTCTTTGTATTTAGAAGAAGCTGGTCTTCAATCAGAAGCTTATCATTAACAAACAAAAGTATCTGTGAGGACAAATGAATTCAAGGCACTTTGGTTGCATAGCAGATTGGGCAAAGACAGTTACTGTTGTGAAGATTGCTTTGTTCGATGAGCAACCACCTAGTTGGATCTAAAAAAAAATATTATTTCATCTTAAGGTACATACATTGTTCAGAAGATCTGAATGCCACAAACTTTAGAAAGCAAGAAAAACTCAGCAAACTTTCAGCTGCTAATAAAGCATTCATCTAGACACTGTATTTCTAGACCAACAAAATCTTTGACAGAGATCCTATAATCCAAGCACCAGATATACAGCATGTGTTTAGGACAGATGGTTAGTTGGGTGGCTACAATAGTTGATTAAACAGGCAACAATATTATAATCATTCCAAATACAGTATTCAGGGAAATATCTACACACTGGTATTCTGTTTAGATTATTGCATTTATCTACATAATCGTTGGTCAAAGCTGTTGATATGACCTAGTTTTGCACTTACATCCTCCTATCCAGCTGGATATTATTAGTAATTCATTCTTAATCCGATTCTTAATCCATGGTAAATAGTTAGAATTAAATTCTGTGACAAATGCAAAGGTCTTATTTGAGTTTCATGAGGAGGGTTTGTCTACTCACAGAGAAGGGTTAGCTCAAATAAGAAATTTGTATACTCTAAGGGAAATGGTGCAAAACCTTTGTTGGATTTCTTTTTGAATAAATCTATACCTAAAGCTCAGCACTATAAACAGGCTTTTAGTGTAAAGTACCTCTATATTTCTGTCAAGCCATTCTTAATACAGTTTAGGGTGTTTGTTATTTCTATCTGCAGAGGATCTGAATAACTTTCATATAAAATCAGTACAAAAATAAAATTTATGTTCATGGAGATCCATTGTAAAGTTAGTTTCAAAATGCATTTTTTAAAGTGTTGTGATTCATTGTTCCTGGTACCAGCCTAAATCTACATTGAGACTGAATCTGGCACCAAGACTGGGTCCAGTCTTGTCTAATATCTTAACGATCAGGACAATGGAGTAGAGTACACCCACCATAAATCCATGGACGACATGAAACTGGGGGGAGTGACTGACTCACCAGAGGGTCACGCAGCCATCCAGAGGGACCTCAACAGGCTGGAGAGGTGAGCTGACAAGAATCTCACGAAGTTCAGCAAGGAGAAGTGCAGAGTCCTGCACATGGGGAGGAACAACCTCAGGCACCAGGACATGCTGGGTGCCACTCAGCTGGAAAGCAGCTCTGCAGAAAAGGACCTGGGGGTCCTGGTAGACACCAAATTGAACATGAGTCAGCAATGTTTCCTTGCCTCTAGGAAAACTATTGGTGCTCTTGCTTGCATTAGGCAAAGAATCATCAGCAGGTCAAGAGATGAGATGTGATCTTTTCATTCCACTCGCTATTGGTGAGGTCATGAGTGCTATGTCCAGTTCTGTGGGCCCCAGTACAAGAGAGACCTGGACATACTGGAAAGAGTCCAACAGAGGGCTACCAAGATGATAAGGGAATTGGAGCACCTCTTCTATGAGGAGAGACTGAGAAAACTGGGACTGCTCAGCCCTGAGAAGAGGAGGATTGGGGTGTGGGGAATCTCAACAATGTCTATAAATACCTGAAGGGAAGATGCAAAGAAGATGGAGCAAGGTTCTCTTCAGTGGTCCTCAGTAGAAGGACAAGAGGTGATGGGCACAAACACAAGATGTTCTGTCCGAACACTGGGAAGAACTTATTTACTGTGCAAGTGATGGAGCATTGGAACAGATTGCCCAGAGAGGCTATAGAGAATCCCTCCTTGGAGATCTTCCAAAGCTGCCTGGACATGGTCCTGCTCTATCTGCTCTGGGTGTCCTTGCTTGAGCAGGCAGCGGGGTTAGAGTGGGGGGGGTGGATCAGATGACCTCCAGGGGTCCCTTCCTACCTTAAGCATTCTGTAATTCTATGACCACTTTCAAAGGTCAAACACCCAGTATGAATAAACACTAACAGGGAGGTGTTTTACTTGAAAGCTTGATTGACATTTCTCCCTTTTAGGGGTCAAACTAGAGAGATTAGAAATACTAATCAGAGCAATATTTTTGAACTTTCTTACTTTTTTTTTTTTCATTTTACCCCACTAAATGAATTAAATAGTCAAAAATGTGGAGATGCAATTCTATGTGTTCCTTTATATATCATGTCCAAACTTAAAGTTTCCTGAAAGACAGAAATGATCAAATGTCATCTTTCTTGCAACTGCTAATGTGTGTCTAGTTGTCACATTATGCAAAATGTTCATTCTTTCGGAATCATTAGACTTAAGAAAACTTTGCATAAATTTCCTGTCCATTTTATCCTCACCTACCTCCTTCTTAAGTCACTGATATTTTGATATTTTGGCCAGCCCTTTACTTTTCTAGGCAATAAGAATCTGGATGATACTGTTTTCTGTTTCCTGATACGATAACAGGAACAGCTGTGCACAATCAGCATATGGCAGGCATTTAAGCCTGTAGCATTCTGTGATGTTGCTGGCTGGTTTAACACATATATTGAACAGGGAAGAAAGAGGAAAAGATCCATCTTTTTGAAACTGCAGAAAAAAAAAATCATTATTGAGAGTAGTGGCATATCTGAGATTTATCTAAGAGAAAGGAGTACAATCACGGCCAATCCATTCTTTCAATTCCTACTGAATATTTCAGATAATCTTCCAGTATCCCAGGGAAGATGTTGTTGCAAACAAAGAATATACGTAGGTGGAACAGTCTGGATGCCTTTCCTCTGTCTTTGGCTAAGTAGAGATAATCTCTCAGGAAGAATAGCTCTCTCTTTATAGTAAAAGCTAAATATAAAACCTGACTCTGACAGTGGAAAAGTAGTGTAAGGCTAATGCTGTAGGAGATAGTTAGCAATGGGTGTCAAAGCCCTTGGTTTGGACCAAAGATTAAGGTAGGAGAATAGCTGAGCAACAGCTCCAGTGAGTGCAGAATGCTTGTGCTATGCTAGGAGGAACATACTAAAATAACTTTTAAGTGCAAGGTCTGATCATCTAATTTTGATTTCTTGACAAACTGCAACCAGTTCTTAAAAAATAATAATAAAAAAAAATCTAAAACAAAACAACCCTCTGTTCCCTAACAAAGTAAACAAACCTTCCCAAGCCATTCAGCAGCCTGAATTGATTAGTGATGGTGTCACAGGTATTTGACTCTCTCTGAAGGACCTTAAAGTATATTTCATTTTATGCAAAACATAAATCCCCCAAGGCAAACTACACAACAAAATGCTACACTCATTTTTGTATGTGCCAGCAACATTGTTTCATAACCAAGTGCTTGTTTTGATCTCTTAATGTAACTTACTTGAATATTAATGAGATCATGGAGGACTGCAGAGTGTCACTATTAAGCAACTTTATAATTTTTCATAGGATCATAGAATGGTTTGTGTTCAAAAGGAGCTTAAAAAACATCTGGTTCTACCCCCAATCCCCTCCCACACACACCATGGGCAGGGATACCTCCCACCAGACCGGGTTGCTCAAAGCCCCATCCAACCTGGTCTTGAACACCTCCAGGGACGGGATATCCAAAGCTTCTCAGGGCAACCTGTTCCAGTGGCTCACCATCCTCACAGTAAAGAATTTCTTAACTTATATCTAATCTAAATTTCCCCTCCCTTAATTTAAAGCCTTTACCCCTTGTCCTATCACAACACTCCCTGATAAAGAGTCCCTCTCCCTGGTAATATTTCAGCATAAGAATGCAATAACTGCATTCTCCATTTAATGAACAGCTTCAACACTTCACCCTGTTTTCTTCCATTCTCCAGGAGCCCAGAGAGACACACAATTCTCTTCGTTTTGTTCCTAAAACATTATGCTCCCTCACTTTACAGAGATGAGCATTGCCTGAGTCTCCCATACCTCATGTGGGCAATGCCTCTTACTGAGATGCTCAGCGTAAAAGGGTGAGAGGTGACTCCCTATCTCTGTACAGTTCTTTTGCTACACCCCTTCAAAAAACAGAATATTCATACAAAGCAAATGAGTAGGCCATTAGCTTGAATTAGATATATTTTACACATTTCATTATACAGTTTCATTACCGGAAATGAAAAGATAACTGCTTTGAAATAAAAAGGAGAAATAACAGATGGTAACCGTGATGGGTGCAAGTGTATGGCCAAAACCCAAACATTGTTGTTCCTGAAAAAATATGAGTCAAACTGATAGGTGCAAAAACACTGATTAGCAAGTACTTTTGGAAGCTGTAGTTGGACATTGTGATAATTACATTACATAGCAAAGTCCAGAAAAAAATCAGCAACACAAAGTATAATCTTAAAATTGCAGCACTACAATGTATGATTTTAAAGGTGCCTGACATCTGTGCATATACAACTGCTGTCATAAGTCTGAAATTCTGCCTGAGAGATGTGGCAGGACAGAAATAAATGTGCAATCCACAGTAGTAAATTACATTTCAGTTGTAAGAAGACAAATACCAACATTGCCATATTCTTTATCTTTGAAATAACTGAAACACAGTTCATTTGAGGAACAAACTTGTTGTGGCTAGCTAGCTAGGCCTACAGAATTCAAGGTGCTAGAAAAAGCATTCCTCGTTCATGGTTTCTGTTTAACCTATTAAGTGGAGCTATGCTCAGTTTTTGATGTGGAACCTTGAGTCTTACAAAGAGCAGCACAGTTACAGAGGCATAAACTCCATAAACTGTTGCCATGTCCACAAAGGAATAAAATCCCAGTATCTCTGATCTCCTGATCTTTTTGGTTTTGATAGCAATCAGCTTACTGTGGCATTAACCTTTATAACTCGTATTATTATTATTTTTAGTTTAGATACTTGGAAAAGGTAAAAAAGAACAAATCATCCATTAGCTAAAAGACACCAAGTTCCTTTTGTGTGCCTGTGTGTGTGTGAGTGTCAAGCACAAACAAGGTGCAAATAATTTTACAAGAAATATAAAGTAGTGCTGATGTTACATCCACGTTCAGTTACTACACATTTATATAAACTATATTCTGATGCATCAATATGTAATTCCCTTTGAAGAGTTCATTCAAAGTCCAAAACTTCCAAACCATGATGAAGACTAGGAACACAAAATTCACACTTTTGGAAGTAATAGGGAGAGTTTTTAATACAATTTTAAAAACTGCAGTGTAAGCCTCCACCTCTGACAGGTTATGTTATTTCAAGCTTTAAAATAAAAGTAGGCTTTAGGTCAGGAATAAGCCACAATACACTTTGTTTATGCCAGATTTTTGGATGATCTTAGAGAATAATAATTGAGCTCCAAATAAAACGCTTGCATTTCAAACAATGACTTAGATGACATGAAATGAGAGCAGGGACCTGTTTCATGTCAGTGATCTTTCATGTTTATTCAGAAAAGTTTATTCAGCAGTTGCTGCTTGCATTTTGTCATTTTTATCTTTTATCATGTAAATAATGCTTGGTGGCTATAGAAAGAAGAAAGAAAACTAGCCAGTAACTTTGAGATCTATTATTCATGTCTACATCCCCTTTTCTCTTTTCTTTTTTTTTCCTATCTCTATCTCAAAGATGTTACATATTTGTTCATCTGTCTGGTCTGCTTATTTTTCTGATCTGAAGTTTTGAAGACGAGGAGTACAGGTGGCTTATTCATTATTATAAATAATATTTTAATAATAATTTTTAATGCAATATTACTTTAGGGAAGACAAGAATTTTTTTTTCTTCAGCTGTGCTTTAAAGTTGCAGAATGGCCAGGTCAGATTTCTTCTGGGGAAAATCTACTTTCTCATTTGAATCCATGAGCCAGCAGAGTCCCCTGCTCACAGCTTAATGGAAGGAGAGATGAAGAACAGATGGGGTGTAAGAGATAGGGGGAGCCAAAGCTGTGCCACAGTGCAGCATGCCAAGCAGCAATTTGGTCTGCTCCTGAACTGCTAATTAGCAAACAATTAAAACAATATACACGGTGGTGTCAGTATTCTCACAGTTGTGGAAATTATCATCTTGTAAGTTTAAATGAGAATTTTGATGTTAACTATTTTATCCTCTTTGAAGAAAACGTTCTTGTGTTATCGCCTTGTTCAGTAAATCTTTCAAGATTTTGCTTTTATTGTTTTTTGCTTAGATAGAAATGTAAGTGTACACATCACTTTACAAAATATGCTGAATAAGAATTTGAAATGTAAATAAAAAAGATATCAAGAATGACTGTTCAGAAAAGGGATGAGATAATGCTAGGAAAAAATAAAATTAAAAAAAAAAAAAAGAAAAAGGAAAAACAAAAGAGAAACACAGGAGAATCGGGGAAAGAGAAGGGCTCTCCCTGAGTATTTACTACTAATTGCCTATACAATATTGTTGTATAACGACAATGCTGAGGCAGAAGCAGTCATGTCCAATTCCTTCTGAGTCAGTACAAATACACTTTTAAACATCCATTACTTTCAAATTACTTTGGGCCCACTTTCTTTATCAATTAAACAGAAATGTACATGTTGACTTCAGTGAAACTAGAAGTATCTGTTTATGTTATATTTTATATAGCAATAGTTGTAGAAATTTAGGTTTAAAAAGTGTCATCTACATTTTTAACACAAAAGACTACAGAGGAAAAAGAAATTGACCTTCTGGTTGTCTATGCAATATTTTATGCCAGATGAAGGTATTGCTATGTACACATACTGCATTTTGGCTCTGCTTTAGACTGTCTGAGGAGGGGGAAAGTGAGGAATTACATCCACAGCTTCATTTGGTCTGTATTTTAATAGAGGTGTTGAAATAGGTACTAACCCAACCTACAAACCATTTACCCAATATAAAACATCTACTTATGTAAATTAGGGAACAACGTTGTATTTTAATTGAATACACAGAAAAGTCTTCTGGGGCAGCATAACTGCTCTGCAGTACCTGTTTAGCAAAGCAAGACAGCTTGCTCTGAGCATTCTGGAACTGGAACTCTGTGCTAACCATAACAGCATATTATGGGATTTGATTAGAATTAAATGTTAATTACTCAGTAATATTGAAGAAAAATCATCTGAAGTACATAAGCTTATTAGTTATGTAAAAGTCATAAAGGAGGTCTACTTATTAGAAGATTTAATTAAGCAAACAGGCCTTCTTGCCAAAGTCAGCTTTCCAGTCTTATGGAACAACAGTCCAATAATTCTGCTGGGTATGCTTAGGTTTTTGCTGTTCAGTTTCGAGTCTCTGTTCAATATAGGAGTCAAGAACGTTCCCAAGCACCTACGAGATTTAATCAAGCTCATTGAGACTTAAATTTAGGTGCATACCCTGCCAAAGCAAGAACTAAATGATGTAACCAATGCGGTGCTTAACAGCCGTCTGTACAATTCAAACTTAATTTTGAGCAGTTGTTTGAATCAGATATACTTCAGATTGGACAAAAACTTGCTGTCTAATTAAGAAATTTATATGGCTTCACCAGTGTCTGAGCACCTCATAGTCTCTAATACCATGAGGTAATAGTGCTACTTCCATTGCAGAACTAAAGCACAAGGAGACTGAAGTGAGACTAAATCAAAGTCTTTTCCATTTGGAATAAGTCATACTCCAGCCTTAAATCCCAAACATTCTTGTAGAAGACACGATAAGATTTAGAAGCCTAGAGAGAGATTCACAAAAAAGCCATCAAGCAAGTCAGCATGAATGGTTAAGGTGAGAGTGACATTCATTGGATTATATACTGAAATCCAGTTTCCCAGAAGACAGTAACACCACTGTTTTAACATGTATGAAATGGACAAAATTCAGCCACCTTGAGGTATTGTCAGAACACCTGACAGTGGCTGAGGGGCTGTCATGGGAGACTGGATTCAAATCAGGGAGATCTGGCTTCAGACAAGGATAGGGATTTGAAATTCAATGAACTCCAGTGAGAATATAATTATATGGTTAAAGGAATGAGAAAGGTATTCCTATACCCCATTCCTTCAGTAGTTCACATCTACCAAGTGAGGTCTCATCAGGAATAGAAAAGGGCTTATTTTTTGCACACAGGAGCTAGTATAAAGGACATCACCAGATTATGACAACACCATTATTGTGGCTGTGGGCGTTAACCACAACAGAGGTTGTTTGGACCTCATTGATAGAGGCAACAAAAATGTCAGTTTTTTATGACTCGGGAATTAGATATCAGCAGCACTTTTTGAACGTAAAAAGTTGACCCTAAATTGCATCTCATTGGTCTATCCATGTTGTGCATACCTCCCAGTTCTCAGATTACTGGCCAAATCTCTGGATGTATTTCTAGGTTTAAACTGTGACATTAGTAATCACATACTGACTCAGACCCAAGTTTGACCTAAGCTACTACCACATATCAAGTACAAAGTTTAAAGGAAGTTTCCAAAAACCTCAGTATGAATAAAATCTGGCTATCTAGGAAACCTGTATGCCATTCAAGATAGTTCAAAAGCAATTTTTATTAGCATTATGTAATGCAGCTACCGTGTTTAAAAAAGGAAACCAAGCTTGGATGCTTTTTTGAGGAGCGATAGATTTAGATCATGCTCAGTGTTAAGTAATTGCTTTTAGATAGACTGTAAGTACTTAGAAAAATTAAATACTTAGATGTTAATGAAGATCAGTAAAAAAAGTATTGAACCTCATCAGCCAGATAAAAGAGAAAAATAAGCTATCCTGAAAACTGAGTTACCTAAACTCTAAATTATTTCATACTGTAAGTAATGTCATGGGCCATCCATTTCTCATTAACACCTGAAACAGCACAGTTCATAGAAAAATGCTTTGTAAAGGGATAGTGAATTTTAGGAGCAAATTAAAGAAATAGATCAGTTCCCAGATTAAATTATGATATCAGGATTGATTTCAATGAAGTTGATATTTATGCATATATCTCAATGTTCTGCTGAATCCAGGGTTAAAGTAACACCAGCAGGATAAATAATGGACAAAACAAGCTATACTACTGCATTAAAATAAGAAAAGACGAATTATTGAACATATCCCGACTCAACTAAGATGCCAAACATTAAAAATCTAAAGACAACTCTGCATTCCCAAATAAACCCTCAGTACCCTGAGACAAAGTTATATTCAGCTTCATGAAGATTTGTCCAAAAATTCCCAAAGAATGAAATGTCATAATTATGTTAGCGGAAGACGTTAGTTTCAGGTCTAATAAATATTCCGAAGTCCCAAAGTTAACTCTTCTTTGCAAATTACACCTTATTTCACCTGCTGATAATTTCATAGAATCATAGAATGGCTTGGCTTGGAAGGGACCTTAAAGATCACCCAGTTCCAACTCCCCTGCCATGGGCAGGGATGCCACCCATGTGATGCCACAGATCAGGTTGCCCAGGGCTTTGTCCAACCTGGTCTTGAACACCTCCAGGGATGGGGCATCCACAACCTCTCTGGGCAACCTGTTCCGGTGCTTCACTACCCTCTGACTGAAGAATTTCCTCCTAACATCTAAATCTTTCAGTTTAAAACCATTCCCCCTATTTGCTAACAAAATTACAATGTTGCATAGATGTTAGAGAAAGTTAGCATTGTGGAGCTACAGGAATCGCAGAATCTTGGAAGGAACCTCTGGAGGTCATCTGGTCCAACTCCCCAGCTCAGACAAGGACACCCAGGGCAGGTTGCCCAGGACCATGTCCAGCCAGCTTTTGAAGATCTTCAAGGAGAGAGACTCCGCAATCTCTCTCCACAGTCTCTATAGGCAACCTGTACCAGTGTAGTCTCCTGCATAGTAAAAAATGTTCTGATTTTCAGACAAAACCTTCTGTGTTTCAGTTTGTCCCCATTGCCTCTTGTCACAGAATCACAGAATAGGCAGGGTTGGAAGGGACCTCTGAAGATCATCTCGTCCAACAACCCCTGCAGAGCAGGACCACCTAAAGCAAGTTGCGCAGGATGGCATCCAGGTGGGTTTGGGATACCTCCAGAGAAGGAGACTCCACAACCTCTCTGGGCAGCCTGTTTCAGTGTTCTGTCGCCCTCACAGAAAAGAAATGCCCTCTCATATTCAACCAAACATCCAGTTTGGGTCTGTTGCCTCTCGTCCTGTTGCTGGGCACAACTGAAAAGAGACTGGCTCCATCCTCTCGACACCCTCCCATCAGATATCTATATACATTAATGAGGTCTCCCCACAGTCTTCTCTTTTCCAGGCTAAACAGGCCCAGCTCTCTCAGCCTGTCCTCATATAACAGGTGCTCCAGTCCTCTAATCATCTTCATAGCCCTCCTCTGGACTCGCTCCAGTAGCTCCATGTCCCTCTCATACTGGGGAGACCAGAAATGGACAAAATACTCCAGGTGAGGCCTCACCAGGGCTGAGCAGAGGGGGAGGATGCCCTTGACCTGCTGGTAGCACTCTTCCGAACGCACTCCGGGATACCGTTGGGCATATTGCTGACTCATGGTCAGCCTGCTGTCCATGTTTTATGACCAAAATACAGACAAATAATAAACACACAAAAAACAAACAAACAAAAAAAAAACCCAGAAACAAAAAATGAAGCCATATAATAACGAACAAAAATAACTCCCACTATTAAAAAATAAAAATTAAGAATAAGAATAAGAATAAGAATAAGAATAAGAATAAGAATAAGAATAAGAATAAGAATAAGAATAAGAATAAGAATAAGAATAAGAATAAGAATAAGAATAAGAATAAGAATAAGAATAAAAATAAAAAAGACAGTAAGGAAAGTCTATTGCAGAAAGACTTTTATAAGTAGCATATTCTTTATATTAAATCACATATACCTTCCTTTACTATATACTTTTATAATATATTTCCCATGCAATATATATACTTTTCTAGTCATAAATGAGTATTGTCTACCTGTGTGCAACTGAAGGTTGAAGTATATTAAATATTACCAGTACTGAGAATGATTTTAGGCAATATAAAGACATTAATCCATTGAGGAGGTCTTCAGCTACCAAAATGAGCTGAAAGCTAAATTGAGAATAATCCAAACTACAATAAAAAGTTAGTGTAGAAATGTTAGTACCCTCTTGGTTGTCAGGAATGATAAGAGGAAATGGAAATATTGATTTCCCCCCACATCCCTTTTTTTTTTTTTTTTTGAGAGGTCTATCAGAAAAGGAGACTGTTACAATTCCAGTTTATGTTGCCATACAAAAAACTGCCACCTAGGGAGACTAAATATGACAAGGCTGTTAAATAATAAAACCACTAGACAAGTAAATATTCCTTAGAGAGTTTCACCATACAATAGAAAATCAGAAGCTGGATTTGCACATTTCTTTCATCAGTACCTCTTCTATTTCAGAAATGAAAGCACATTCTAATGGACTTGTATATAATAGAAGGGAAAACAAACATTTCTGATGTCCGTGATTTTGACTCTGAGGTAAAGCCAAACCATGTCACATGCTCAGTGCAGACAATGCTACCCTGCCCACTCCAAGTTTCTACATTTGTGGTTTAATAAGAAAAAAAACTAATTTAATGCTGCCCTAGTTTGCACCCAATAAACCTTTACAGTCCTGGTTCTACTATTTTCAAGATGACAATCCTTATTTCTACTTAATTGGACTGGCTAAATTATGTTATGGCTATTTATTTCCCTTATAGTTATAAAACATTAGATAATTAGCACATTCAAGATATTTTTACTTGTTTTTAAATACCTCTTGCCGTAGTTCTGTGATACCAAGAATGCATCTGTTTTAGATTTTAAATAACTGAATATGACATTTCTTACTTCCTTACTCTTGCATATTATTGATGCTGAGGATTTATACCGGTGTTGCTACTGGCACCCTTACATCTCCCACTCACTTCCATACTGACTTTGTCTACAAGACCAGTCTGTCTTACTCTAGCCTGGACGTTCTGTCTTGTTAGTGTTTATTTTTCCAGTGAGTTCATATTAATTTTCAAAATATGTATTAGATTGTTGAGATACTTGGAAATATGCTCCAGTCTCAACAAAAGAGGTTGCCTACTGTGGTGGTTTTACCCTGCTGGGCAGCTAAACTCCACCACAACCACTCTCTCACACCCCTCCTCAAACAGAAAGCAGAGAAAATACGATGGAAAGGGCTCGAGGGTTGAGATAAGGACAGGGAGATCAATCACTAGTTATCATCATGGGCAAAACCGACTCAATATAGGGAGATTAATATAATTTATTGCCTATCTCTAGCAGACTAGAACAGTGAAAAACTGAAAGCAAACTAAAAACACCTTCCTCCCACCTCACCTCTTCTACATCTTCTCCCTGAGCGGCGCAGGGGAATAAGGAATTGGGGCTGCGGTCAGTCCATGGCACTTCCTCTCTGCTGCTCCTTCACGGTCACTCTGCCCCTGCTCCCCGTGGGGTCCCTCCCACGGGATGCCGTCCTTCCCGAACTGAGCCTGGGGGGCTGCCCACAGGCTGCAGCTCTTCCAGAACTGCTCCCACACGGCTCCGTACCACGGGGTCCATCCCCCAGGAGCAAACTGCTCCAGCACGGGTCCCCCACGGGCGGCAGCTCCCCCCAGACCCTTGCTCCTGCGTGGGCTCCTCTCCACGGGCTGCAGCTCCGGCCCGGGGCCTGCTCCTGCGGGGGCTCTCCATGGGCCGCAGCCTCCTCCAGGCCACATCCACCTGCTCCACCGGGGGCTCCTCCACGGGCTGCAGCGTGGAGATCTGCTCCGTGTGGGACCCGTGGGCTGCAGGGGGACAGCCTGCTCCACCAGGGGCCTCTCCACGGGCCGCAGGGGAACTTGTGCTGCGTGCCTGGAGCACCTCCTGCCCTCCTGCTGCACTCACCTTGGGGGCTGCAGGGCTGCTTCTCTCTCAGCTCTCCCCGCTCTCTCCCAGCTGCTGTAGCACAGCAGATTTCCCCTTCCTTCAATCTGCTCTCCCAGAGGCCCACCCAGCATCGCTCATGGCTCTGCTCTGGCCAGCAGCAGATCCCTTTTGGAGTCATCTGGAGCTGGCACTTGTCTGACCTGGGGCAGCTGCTGGGCTCTGCTCACAGAGGCCACCCCTGCACGGTTTTAGCACCCAGTATGAAAGTTTATGTATAATTTCTGCCTTATTACCAGCAGTCAGAGCAATTTATACACAATGGTGACATCTGTTATTATTATTATTTTATTATTATTATTATTATTATTATTATTATTATTATTATTATTATTATTGCTGTTTTTTAGGGATTTTTGTTTTCTTCTACTAATTTCCTAGATTTTCATCCTATTTTCCCATTTGAAATATACCAGAAAAGACAGAATGTTTAAATATTTGATATGAAGCTCTATTAGGAAATGAATAATATCATATGAATTCTTTCTTTTTTCAGCTGTATTTCTTTGATTTTTCATTAAGACACAAAAAAAATCCACCACAAAAAAATAAAAAAAATCAGTATAGACAACTTAAATGCTACAACCATCATGAATACTCATATTTGCACAGAGAAATTTATGACATCTAGAAGTCAGTATCGCTGAAATTATTGTGTGATAATTAAAAAATCCTCTTGCAGAAAGACTAAATATTGCAAAAATACAGCATCATACTTATAAAATTTACATATAAATAGATTTGTGTGTGTAATGCTTAATAATCTCTCCTGATCTTTACTTTCTCATATTGAACTCATAATGAAAGTCTGTATGCAAGACTAGTTGGACACAGCTTAGTTAAGTGAATCTTTTTCAAATTTCTGTAGTGTTTTAGATATTTCTTTATGGAGATGTCACTAGCACATCTCCAAGTTGGGGACTGATGTTCACAATTTAGAGGATAAAAGAGCAAAGATCAGATAGGTTAAAAGCCTGCCTGAGGTAGGAGAATTATTCGATAGCAAAAGTAGGATTGGAATCCACATTTTATAGTTGCCATCTCTTGCCATCTCTGTACTGCATTTGCTGCTGTAAAGAAGCCCTTGCAACAAAGAAGGTAATGTGGTTAAATACAGAATGCTAGTCTCTCTACTGGTGCTCCTCCTGTTCTTTTGACTACTACGACGAAAACACTTCTCTAGTTCAGTCTTTATTAAAAAAAGAAAAATAAAAATATTTATCTTGTGCTGCTCACCTCATCATGCGTCTATGTTTCTCACACTGCAACTTTAACACATTTGTTAGAATCTTATTTATATCTCCTGACACTTTCCATCATTATGTGTTTGTGTATGTATATATGCTAATGGGAATGTGATGAAAAATTGCACAGAAAATTAATCTAGCTAATATAATAGAATCATAGAATTCTATGATTCTAAGAAGATCATAAGGTTTCCCATTCTAAGAATGGAACATATTTTAGCATATGATTGTATCAAAGGGAAAAAATGCACAAGAAGACGCATTTATACCATGTCATTTCTAAAAAGTCCTGAAATATAGATGCTGAAGAATAAAGCAGTGTCTTTTTTAAGGCACAGTAAGTAAATATAGCAATTGCTATATAATGTCACTACTTGGAAGTGTACTATAGGGAACAATAATACTTTTCTGAACTCTAACTCATGTGATTAACTGACAGATATATTAGTGTAAATTATGAACATCGACATGGATTGCTATGGTCAATCATTTAAAAAACTTACTTGGATTTCACATGTACGGCTTTGTTTAAAAAAATATCATAAAATTAAAGTAGGTGAGGTTTTATCGAATACTTCTAATTCATGCTGCTTCTTACTTGTCAAAATACAGACAGAACAACACCTTTTACTTTATTTGACATTTCAGATATAAAATCAGAAAGAAATATGAAACTCAAAACATCTCTACTATTACCATAAAGTTTTTGAATGTTAAGACAGAAATTAAAATTATAACAAGCCAATAAATATCATGATTCTGTTTTGACATCCCTGGTGATATTTTAAGTAGTTCTTTTCATATCCATCTCTTTATATCAACCCCAGTAGTGTACTTTACTTACTATACATGTAAGAGTATGTGTATATATATATATATATATACACACACACATATACACATGCACACTTTCAGAAAGAGAAATACTGAGTCACAGACCAGAGTGGGAAAGCCAGAATTTATTTACATAGTAGGATGAAAAATTTGATTATACTAAGATGCATTATGTCTGGATATTTGTAAAATGTTTTTAGTGTGTTTCAAAAATATTTTTCACATGCTTTACTTTTTATGATCTATGTGATTTAGATGTGAATCATAAAAAGTCTATAGTGATGAAACCATCAATGAATATATAGTAGTGCTCAAAATCAACATGGTGATTATCATAGTAGATGAACCTATATATAACATTATATATATCCACTTATCTGGGTACTTAGACCTACCAATTGGCGTACTTTGGATGTGAATCATTCATCTTATTCTGCCTCCCTCAAACATATCATGTGCCACAAAAATGCAGCCAGTCTCTTCCAGGAGCAGTTACACTCTGGAAGACTAGGAGAATGGAGTAGAATAGAGTAGAATAGTTGGAAGATCTAGTAGAATAGTTGGAAGATCTTCAAAGATCTTCCAGTCCAACTTTCTGACTGCTTCAGGGCTAACCAGAAGTTAAAGGACATTATTGAGGTCATTATCCAAACACCTTTTGAACACTGTCATGCATGGAACATCAACCACCTCACTGGGAACCCTGTTCCAGTGTTTGACCATTATCACAGTAAAGAAATTTTTCCCAGTGCCCAGTTTGAACCTCCCCTGGCACAGCTTTGTGCTGTTCCCGTGCCTCCTGTCATCAGTTACCAGGGAGAAGAGATCTGTAACTGATACAAAGGGCAGTTCAAGTCAACTAGCGAATTCAAGACCTCAGAGCTTAACCAGGCATGCTCAATGGTTTACCTAAAATTTTATCAAATATCTGTATGAATATGTTTTTGGATTTAGGAGGAACGGAGGAACGGTCCTTAATATTCTCTCTCTCTCTCTCAATCCTCAATCTTTTTTTTTTTTTTTTTTTTTTTTTTTTAAGGAGGGCCCTACAGTGGGAATATTGGACTGGAAATTATATCATGAGTATTCAATTTTTCCATCTGCCATTTTTTTCATATTATTTCAGTTTAGAAACCCTTGTCGTAGCCTTGAACTTCAATTTATAGAGATGTAGAATGGAAAACAGCAGATCTGAATTATGCCTTTAGAATATTTTCAGTCAGTTTCTTTCTATCAAGAATGAAAAGATCCAACTGGTACAACCTCTGATACGTATAATATTCAAGAAGCTATGTCTGTAAAATTATTTTATGCATTTATTTTCCATAATTACAATGTGTGATAATTTATGTTAAACTTAGCATGAGTATCTTAATGCTTAAGAAACACTTTTACTATATCTATAATGCAAAGTCTCATAAAGATGGCACTTAAAACTAAAGATATTACTAACACTAAGGCCAGTGGTCAAAAATCCTTGCTAGGAATGGCAAAAAGCTGAACCAGAAAGAGATTTCTACATCTTTTCGTACAAAGATCTTTAATACAGGAAGAAATAAAGCAGAGGCTTTTAAGCCCCAGGAAGACATTCAAACATGAAACTGACATCTTCCACGTCATTCAGGTTCACTTTTAAACAATGACAACCAGGTGCTGCTTATAAGACATTATGGGAAGGTCCTACATTACAATATTATAATGTAATTATAAATATAAAACAAATTATGGTGGAAAATACAGTTACATGACCATATAGTAAGCAATAAGTCTAAGTGGGAGGCTGGGGACCTAGATTTCCAAAGAAATGCCAGTGAGTTATGGGTAAAATTACTCAGGGACTGTAAAAACACCCCTTATTACTCCATATTCTCATTAGTATTTATCTCATCTAATTGGAATTTAAGTTCTCCAGGGCAGGAATTAATGTTAACTAATTGTGAATATTTTCATAGATATCCTGACCTCCATTCGTACGTCTCAGTGCTGTGTGAATATATATAATATTGCATTAATATATATATGTATATATAAGTATATATATATATATATATATGAATTCTTTGCATCTATTGTCATAGAATCACAGAATGGCTTGGGTTGGAAGGGACCTTACAGATCACTTAGTTCCAACATCCCTGCCATGGGCAGGGATACCACCCACTAGATCAGGTTGCTCATCCAACCCAATCTTGAATAACTGCTGGGATGGGGCATCCACACCTTCTCTGGGCAACCTGTTCCAGAGCCTCACCACTCCCTGAGTGAAGAATTTCCTCCTAACATCTAATCCAAGTCTTCCCTCTTTTAGTTTAAAGCCATTCCCCCTTGTCATGTCATTGTCTGCCTGAGCAAAAAGTTGTTCTCCATCTTTTTTATAAGCCCTCTTTAAATATTGAAAAGCTTCCATAAGGTCACCCTGGAGCCTTCTCTTCTTCAGGCTGAACAGCCCCATCTCTTTCAACCTTTCTTCATAGGAGAGGTGCTCCAGCTCTCTGATCATCTTCATGGCCCTCCTCTGGACCTGTTCTAACAGATCAACATCCTTCTTGTGCTGGGGGCCTGGATGTAGCATTCTAAGTGAAGCCTCACAAGCTGAGAGAAGAGGGAGACAATCTCCTCCCTCCACCTGCTGGCCACTCCTCTGTTGATGCAGCCCAGGACACAGTTGGCCTTCTGGGCTGCAAGCACGTACTGCCAGCTCATATCAAGCTTTTCATCCACCAGATCCCCCAAGGACTTCTCTGCAGGGCTGCTCTCAATGAGTCCTTCTCCCAGTCTGTACTCAATTATGAACTTTAAAAAGTCTCAGAGTTCCCTGACCGATACATTTCTTTCATTCAACCCCAAATTTCTCCAATTGTCCTCCCAGAAAAAAGGTGCGTGTTTTTTTTAATGACCTTTTGCTTGAAATAAATGATACACACACACAAGCAGAATACTTAAGATGAAATAAATAAATAAATACATACATAAATACAAAGAAATAAATCCTTCTCTTCATTAAGTTCTCTGTCTTCTGCCTTTTAAGCCTTCAAACTTTAAGAATCTCATTCTTACCCTAAATAATAAATTGGTCAATTTAAACTGCAGTCCTTTGCTGGACCTACATAAGAAATCAAGATTCAGCCAGTTATTTGAAGTTTTCCTTCTCAGTTGTCACCAGTCTCCAAATAGATTATCATCTCAACTATTATGATTCAATCTGCTTTACTTCACTTGCTCTTTTCATTCATAGTTTAATGCAAAATTACTATCACATCTCTGAACACAAATAATCACGACAGTTAAGTGCGGATGATATGCCATGAATTTAATTGTCTTAATTGACCATTTGCTTTCATGAGTCTGTTACTAGATGGCTTATCCAGTTGTTTTTCTTATTGTTCCAACTGCAGAGGACTTGAGATAGTTTTAGTCATCCAAGTTACTGATCTAACTATGTGAAGTACTAACACAATTCCATATGAAGCTGGTAGGAGTAATGGATCCTTGGTAACTTGTGGTATCAATCTGAAACTAAGAAAATTGTTTTGGTGTAAATCAACTCTGGTCTTTAATAAACCTTTTTTTGCACGTAGAAATTCATAGTCAATGAGAGAATCACAATGCAGACACTGCCTTCATTACTCAGTCCTTGCTCTCTTACTGCTCTTACAAATACTGTCCTTAGTGTATCCCAAGACATTAATAAAGAGTTCAGCACTTGTAAGCAACAAGTGTTTAGGAGCTCTTATCATAAACTGAATGAATTCTTGCAATGCTTGTTGTACCTTGTGAAACTGCAGTCTTAGCTGGGAGTATTTCAATCAACAACTGTAATCTATCCAGTAAGGAACACAACTTAAAAAGTTTAGAATTCAATCTTGATCACAAATCAGAGATAATTAAGGAACTCCAGCATGTGCTAAAAGAGTGTTAAGTATATAATTCCACTGAAGTCAGTAAGACATACATACGAAATTTGAGAATGTGCTAAAATATTTTGTTAAACAAGGTCTTATATATATATTATATATGTTATTATATATCTTATTATATATATCTTATTATATATATCTTATTATATATATATATATTTTTGATAAATGCCACTTTCCAACATTATCTTCCTGATGTAATCAATAGAGAAAACAAATCAGCAGTCTTGAGTTTTGAAATATTCTGTGATAAGCTTGCATGTGTTGAAGTGAGTTATGTATAGTTCATCCTTGGAAAGTGCTAGGATTGACCAAAGGCAATTTAATTTGAAGCATTCACAAGTACCCTGTAAATCATCCTTGAACTCTAACTATAACACTTTTAAGAATGCTTTTAGAGTTTAATTAACAACAAACATATAGGCATAGTTGCAGGGGGGGAAAAAAAAAAAAACAACTTCACTAGTTCCACTGAATAAGTGTGGTGTTAGTTTCCATTTACAACTGACTGAATAACAGAAAATGGAGCCTCCCAAACCCCTGCTTTCTTCTTTCATTTCATGAAGAGCCAAAGGAAATATTCAGCCAATCCAGATATCTAAACTGGTCAAATGTTGCTGGCTCAAAACTTGATGATATGAGCACTAAAACGGGCACAATGATGTTGAAACCAGTGGTGTAATTGTATGCTTGCACTTAATATAAACTCCCAAAGTAATTGAAATCAACTCATGTTGTTGAAATATATCTGGGATATAAGGAAGGTATACTGAAAGAAATAACTGTGTATATTTTCCAGTTCACTTAAATAGTTAATATAAATATCACCATCTACTGGCAGAAAAAAATATGTAACATTGTTCACAAGTTTGCAGGATCAATAAAGTTAAAGATGTGAATGGAGTCCAGCTTACATAGCTCTTAAAAATCTGCAGAAAAGCTGTGAACTTCTTTGCTATCTGGCGACATCCACAGATTTTGCCCAAGTTGTTACATGAAGCTATATGTTGCTTGCTGAGCAGCTTCACACACTTCAGCAAAATTACCCTGTGTGATCAAGATGCTCATCTCATTTAACAGGAATTATCTTAATTTGGTTTTACAGAAAGCTTTTTCATACTTGTTATTCTCTTTGATCCATATGAAAATAATCTTAGCTTATTTTTGAGGTTTATTCCTGTAGCACTAGTTGTTACCAAGTGTTCCTCATATTAGTGTGAACTTTTTTTATCTCTAACTTCCATGTGGAAATATTTCTGAGATAGGAATTCTCCTGTTTTCTCAACTGTGAGGCTAGTTTTCGTAGTAATGGACAGGGGAAAAAGATATTAAAAGAAGGGTAGCCTGGATTTTTATTTGCCTTCTGGTATCTGAGTCCTTAATATGTTCTTCCTTTGTGTTTTTAGGGTTTTTGTGTAAACCTGAGGGCTAAGTGTTTAGTAAATTTGATAAAAGCTTGGAGTTTCTTGTTCTCAGTTCCCTCTAGGAACTGAAGCTTTAAGTAAAACATTAAATAGCACAAGACTTGTAGTAAAATTGTGACAGTTTGCAAGACTCAGCTTGACCTGATTTGGTTTGAAACAAATAAAATAGTTGTGAATAGAAAGATGTCAAAAGAAACAAAAAAAAAAGCAGAATATTACTGCAGTTTGGATAACAGAAAATGAGGAGAAAACAAAAGAAAAAAAGCTATGATTGAGAAGTTTATCATAAGGGGATGGAAATACTGGAAATTGAATATAGAGATAGTAGAGTAGGTTTCAGAAAAAAAAGGTCAGTGACCTGGGAGATATAAAAGTGTCCTCTCAGAAGGAAAAATGGAAAACCAAGGAGGGCAGTGTTATGAAAGTCAGAAAAGAGCAAGGCAGAAGTATAGAGGGACCTGGAAAGACTGGGAAGAGTAAGGATAAAGTAGAGACTTAGAAATTTGGCCAGAATTTACACGTTGTTTTAGATCTGAGCAGGATTCCTCTAAATAGAGAACATAGCTGGGAAGATATATTTGAAATAAAGTAGGAACAAGACAATAGATCAGTTTGTTAATGCCTTACTATAGACTGGGGTCCTGCAACTGTTTTAATACGATAAACTAATCATTTCATACTAGAGGACATCCTAGTAAAGAGCAGGAACTGGTATTGCTGACTATACCTCTTGCTACGATGCTGCTGATGGTGCAACACTACTGGAAGATACGAAGTTCAACAAAATCTTTGTGTAAGGTGGAGGTGATTACAAAGAAGATCTGAGGTGTTATCTTCAACAGTAGTAACACAAACAGTAATTCTTTATGCTGTGGCTGCAAGAAATGACATGGTCTGTAGGTAGTAGGAAATGGGTGAGCCCAAAGTAAAAGCTTTTGGAAAGGTATATAAAAAGATGCATAAAACATTCAGAAGGGCTGAGCAACTGAAGAACATCAAGACTTTTCTTTTTATGTCATTAGTCATCCTTAAATCACAAGACCACTTTTCCACAAATGTTAACCCTGCCTTTAGTGTCTGGAAACACCGAGCATACAGCCTGTATTCAGTGGACATAATAAGCAGAACCAAATGCTTGTGCTTTGAGTTTATCTTAAGATAATGTCTTAAGTTATTGCTACAGAGTAGATTTTTGATGCTCTAAGACCTCTCTTACTTTTCCATTCTGTTAGACATACATTGTATTCTTCTGCTTTCACCTTCCTCCCCCTTATTATTTTGGTAACTATCTCTTTTTTTGCTTCTCTAGCCAGAGGAGCACTTTAGAACAACCTTAGAGCTTGTAACTGATTCCTCCTGACAACTGCATTAGTACTAAAAGGAACAAAATCAGGATGTCTGATGGGACCAACAAATTTATCAGTAGTCCTTTTGGCAAAGAGGTCAGCAGATGATTTCACAACACTCAATAAAAATACAAAAAAAAAACCCTACCTTTTCTAGAAAATAAATAAATAAATAAAAATCTTTCATGAAAATCCTCTGCTTATAAAACACAAAGTCAAAGCTTTGAAGATTAACATCTTTCTATCAATTAGCTACTGATGCTGTCTAATTTTATTTACAATACTGTCTTTGAGAAAATAAGAATGTGAAAATACTCTTCACAATCCCAGCTCGATGTCTAAGGTAATTGGCAAATGAAATATCATTCCTTACAAAGCAAAGCCAGGAAAAATAATTCAGCATCTCAAGCAGTAAAAGACACCTTTTCCCTATTTTAGAGAAATGTTGAATGTAGAAATCAGGAAAAAAGGACCACTAGAAATCTGATTTCTTACTTTCCCAAGCTATATAGTGAAACATCATAAAGAAACACTGAGGTGATCAGGGCACAATCTTGCATGATGCCAACGAATTCTGAGGGCCTTACTCTCACTCTTTAACAATAACAGAATTTCTCATTTCTGTAGCACACCTTTCTGAATCACAACCTCAAAGACATTTCCATACCATCCATGAGTCTAAGCAACAAAGTTATGATATCTAGGTCATTGATTAAGATTGAAGTATGGAAATGACGCACATTGAATTCACATTGTAAGCCACCCTATTTATGTCTATACCCTATGTCCTGCCCCATGCTCTCATTGCAGTCTAGAATGAGGCAACTTACTTTCCAGACAAAGAAACTCACAGAGGGCACAAGGGGGATGGATACATACCTGAATTTTGCCTTCACAGGAGATTTGGACATAATTTCTTTAAGCCATTTTGTTCTAAGAAACTGATCCAAAAGTTTTACACAAGGCAGTTCAGACATTTACTTATCTAACTTTATAAGCCAGGAATATAGCCAGAGAAGCCTCAGACCTTCACCCTAGAATCCCATGGACAGTGGAGACAAATAGGCATTTTTAGGGCTCAATTCATGTGAACTATTTCAGATTTCTAAGTCATGATGAGATGAATCATGTTCCACAAGTGGCTATTTCTCTTCCCTGACTATAAAAAGTCACCAAGCTGTCTGGCTCAGACATATACATCTACATTAAGGAAAGATATTTCAAGATAGGTGAGCTTAATCTTACACATGGAGGCTAAAGATTAGCTTTCAAAAGATATATGTGGGCAAGTATCATGGCGTGATTTTCCAATATACTAAGATGCTTAGGCACTTTTTTAAACCGCTCTGGATGCCCAACTGCAATCTTTGATATTTACATACTTCTACCAAATTTGTGTGGTAAAAATAAAAAAATAAAAAAAAATGGGGGGGAGGTCCACAGGAAGATGATTTTTCGTTAAAAACAAAGCAAAGCAAAGCAAAGCAAAACAAAACAAAACAAACAACAGTCCTACCACCAGGTACACACATACAAAGAGACATAGAAAAATTTTAAATGCTGGACTACCAATCCTATCTATACTAGAGGATGCTAAGCACTTGATAGGATCAAACCCTTACATCCAACTGTTGTCCAAAAGTCTAAAAGCGACATAATTCTTTCTGCTTTCAGTCTTTGCCCAAAGCAATTGAGAAAAATACTCCATTTACAAGTTTCCTGTGAATTTTTGTTGTGCCCACAATTTCCCAAACTTAAGAGTAACCAAAACCAGTCCTAGAATATTTAGGAGTGGGACATGTATTTCATGTTACAATTTATCTTTTCTAATATAGCACAGAAGTGCAAATAAACAGAAGAAGCTTTTACTTCAGCTGAAAAATAGAGAGATTGTCTATTCCAAACAGTATGGTTTGGGTAATAAATAAATTAAAAAAAAAAAAAAAAAGCTTGGAAGCACGGATCACTAACTATGAATAGTAACATACATGTGTTGTCTAATCAGCTGCAAACATATTCTTCTAGTAATTACAATACTTTTTTGTTTGGTTGGTTTTTGTTTTGTCTTATTTTTGGAACCTGAAACCTCCTGCCATCTTACCAGGAAAATATCCAACACCACTAAAAATAGAAAAATATTTCCACAGTATTCAAGTTGCTACCCTGCATATTGTATAATGTTGGATTCTCCGGAAGCTCCTTAGATGCTGTAGATTTTCAGATTCCTTTGCCAATGTTAATTGACCACTATGATGATTGGAAGACACAGTAAAGGTCTATTCTAAATGTCTCTATTGACTATAATACACAGTCATAATTATTATACTTATAGTACAATGCCATTTTAAGGATGTTTTGTACTATTTAACATTCAAAATAAATTTGTAATGTTACATTGTTCTGCTCATTCTTCAAACTGCAGTCACAGTAAATTAAACATACAGTTTGAAATGGAATATATTAGCTAACGTCCAAACATTGACTGCCTGACATTACTGTCAGCTGTGTATCATTAATATTCTTATTGAGTGCAATGAGGGGTTGGTTGAATGGGTATTAATGGCCTATGTAGATATGGACGAAACAAAAAAAAAAAAAAAAAAGGCTGCTTGTACACAGTTTTTCCAACAGAAAGCATGTATTTATACAGCTGAAAAACTTAAATTTATGTGCAACGGAGAATATGGGTTATCAAAAGTAACGCACCACTGCTACATTGGGGTGATATGTAATGACAGTTGCTGCATTTTTTAATGGGAATTACATCTATAAAATTTATGGTAGGAAGAAATAGCTTTCCTGCAATTAACACGTGCATACACACAGAGAGTTGTATCCTATAAATATTTATAATCAGAGTTTCATCATTTGACACCATTCTCTATAAGAGCTTAGCTATGTCTGTCAGATTCTTCCAACGCTTTAGGGCTTCACAGGTTGTGACTTTTGTAAAGTGTTAAAAAGCTCCTCTGTTATAAAAAGAATAAATGTTCTGATGATTAATTACTGGTAGTCACCTGCTGCATTATTATCTGGATGAGAACATAAACATGGTAATCATCACTGCAGTCTTCTGAATAAAATAACCATTAAATGGATGAAATAAGACATTCACAGAGTGAATCACCAATGGAAATGTATGTCTATCAGCTCTATGAGGTATATGATCAAAAGGATGATCTAGACAGAGCCACCAACTCAGCCAAGCATGAAAGCTGGAAAAGCGAAAAAGCCAGATGTACACAGAGCAACGAATGTCAAAAAAAGCTAAACCTGCAGATCCAGAAGGTCAAATTACAACATTCTCATAAAGGTGTAACCACCAGTCACTCATGGTATTTTCTGTTGAGATTGATTCAAAAATTCCAAAGAAACAGGAAAACAAAAATTACCTAAATGAGGTGATGTGTTAATTTCTGTGTGGATCAAGGCTAAAGCTGTGGCAACTGCATAGCAAGGTAAGAAACAACCATCTAACTACAAAAGATATGTGCAATTTTTTTGTTGTGTTCCAAGAGGCCTAACAACTGAATACTGAAATTCATCCCTTAGGCTACAGAAATGGCTTCTCCTGACTGATGCACTCCTCTTCAGCTGAATTGCAAACTTTTTCAACTCTGCTGTTTCTATTGCTACATTTTCAGCTACATTTTGCATATGGAACAAAAGACACTGATAATCACAGCCACTCTATAAAAAGGTGGGGTTTTAGTACGAGTAAATTCTGTGGTGTGAATGACAGGAGCCGACTTTGTGGGCAGAACTGGTACTTGTGTGAAAGGAGAGGAGAACCAAACCCAAAGAGCTCCAGTCCACAGGACCCACTCACTACATCTCCCCTTTTGACTAGAATGGGCAAAGCACTAACTTTCTCATAGGGGGACTGGAACACTGATGAATAACACATAAAACATTTATTTTATGACTTCACTGAACTGATACACATAATATTTGGTATATTTTTTTATGTTTTAAATGCAAGTCTTTGAGAATGAACAAAATGTGTTTTTGCCTATGTTCAAAACCATGCTGGTACATTTTTTCATTTTTACTTTTTTCCGTAAGACCTTGTTTTATTCAGTACATGGAATGGATAGGTCATGAGGAATGATCAGCTGTTTACGTTTTCTTCATATCCACTTATGCTCATCACTCACTGTATGACCTTTACCTTACATACCATACATCATCCAAACCATGCGCTGAGCTCTGAATAAATATTTGTTTCCTAAGTCTTACATTACAGGCATACAATATCTGACTGTCTCAAAAGGCAGGCAAGTTATGTTGTCTATCATTACATCTCCTACAAAAGACAGGCAAGTTATGTTGTCTATCATTACATCTCCCCTATGAAAAAAGGCAAATTTTTTATCATTATTTTATGGTTGGAGATCCAGAGACTTGGCAGAAGGTAAAAGAGGAAACACTGTTGAGGCCAGAATTGCAAAGAAGGAGTAGGAAATATTCATCCTATATTATGAAATGTTAAAAAAATATATTTTCATTGCTTCACTGATATACATATATCTATAGTCACTTTATCAGAAGTTGCCCCAGGGGGTAAGTGGGTAAGAGATTTTGAGAATTACAGGGAGAAGAAAAATAATAATAATAATAATAATTAAAGCTTCGTGACTAGCCCTACTTTAGATATGGACAGGTCACATTTAACCTCTAGCATCTTCTAAGCCTCCCAATAACAAACAGTTAAATATGTTAAGCAACAATTAAGCATTCATCTTTGGTGTGGAATAGCCATGGTAAAGGCTCTGAATTTCCATGGTCTATGACTTTATGTCACATTTCCTGTGGACATCTAAGTTGTACCTGAGAAGACTTATTTTCAAGAGCTATCTTAAAGCCTATTCATTTGTATAAAAAAAAATTCATTTTAAGAGAATAATTTCACAAAATGTTCCCAGAAAACTCTTCTTGGGAAAAGTACCTCACAAAGCTGTTCATTCATTCACATAGCCCTGTCAGTGGTGTTGAGCAGAAAAGAACAGTAAGGCAAGAGAAATATCTTGAACAAAGATATTTTGTATGTAATAGTACGTTAAAAAATCAGCAATGATTTGTGTGAAATGATTAGACTGTTTTGTGGTTGCCAGTGATTTGTAGTATATAATAATTGTAACTGTTGTGGATCAAGGAAGATACAAGAAGTCCAGATTAGATACAAGCAGTAGCACAGTGTGGATGATGCCAAAAAATAAATAAAAAAATATTTCAGCCCACAATCCAGAAACCAGAGTTGTCCCTTTTTTCCTTTGTCTCAGCTACATGTGTGTTCAGTGCCCATCTAAAGATTCAGGTAGTTTTCTCCTCCCTTTGAGAAGAATAGATGCATTTAACATCTGTATATCCTGGTTAATAGTCTCAATATTACTTTGAGCTTTTGTATAGATGGCATTCATAGTTTAATAATCCCTGTTTAATAATAGTTTCATGTTAACAAAAAAAAAAAAAAAAAAAGCAACTGTATATTGGTGTGCAGGTCATAAGAAAAAATCTCATAGAGCAGGAATCTAAATGGCAAGGCTTGTATTTACAGTTTTGACAGCAAAACTATATACGCTGAATATTTTCTGAGGAAACAGGTTGGGTAGGTCTTGTTCAACTCTTCTTCTCATGTCCAGATCACCAGCTGCTTACACAGGTTTGAATATCTAGCTGTCTGCAGAAAAGCAGTCCCACTGATAACTGGATTTGAGTTAATGCTTAAAATTAAGCATATACTGAAATGACCCGTTTGAGGATTATATTACAAAGCACTGTTGGAAAGCATAAAAAGCAATTATAAATTAGTGGGTAATTCTTGCTCAATTATTTTCTTAGTTTCTAAGCCCCTGATGGCAAGGTCCCTTTAAACCAGTGTGGTATCATTGAACAATATCTAATCAAAATTATTCATTCACCATAATAACATGTTTTTTCAGTTTAGACATTTATTTACAAAACAGAAAACGTCTGTATATTGAGGTTTCAATCAATAACTTTTAGTAGAAATCACCAGTTCCATAATACATAAACACAAATATATGTATACATACACAATATATCTTCTATTTATATTTACATATATATATATATTTCCATTTTATCAAGTGAAAACTGTATAACATATAGAGACACAGCCCAAGCTTCTTCCTGCAATGGCCACTAAATCTTTTTTCTCTCTCCATAGTAAAGTGTTAGCACCAGAAGCCAAGGTATGTCTAAGTCACTAAGAGATGAAAGCTAGATCCTTGCTTTCACAGATGCAAAAGCCAGTCATTGCCTCATTGCCTTTGTCAGTGGAGACACCAAAGCAGAAAACATGATACTTTAGCCCCAAACAAGTCAATCAAGCTACATACAAATAGAAAGAGCTGTTTTCCAGATATAAGGTAGATACAATAGCACAAGCCCAGATCTGCATTGTTTTTAGCCATTTCATCATGAAAACTGGAAAAAAAAAAAAAAAAAAGTTGTTTGGGAGGTGAATATATATTATATATATATATATACATATATATATATATATACATATATATATACATATATATATATGTATATATATTTTGCCTTGGATTCAGGTGGGAGGAGTCAGAATTTCTGTGATTTTCTTGATAAACTTTCTCTCAAAAAACATCTTTTTTCTGACTAAACTATCACATTCAAATAACCATTCTCATAGTCTCTCAGCTGTCAGACCCTGCACCTCAAATCTCCTGTCTATTCATTTTACACCACCCTGTTCCATATAGAATATTCTGAATTTCATATCATTCTTTTGAGGTTATTCTATATTATAGGGTAATAATTGTGCAACTTGATGGATGAACAGTTGACTCTGAGTTTCACTCAAATCTCAGAAGAACACGCTAGTTGAAATATTAAACCAATTACCAATGTTTGAAATAATGCATTGTGACATTAGTGTAAAGCATGAAATTAAGGCAATTGTCACTTAAGAAATAAATTAGGCTAAGAGAAGATAATAAATCTATTAAAAATAAGTAATCAATAAAGATTTCCTCCAAATTACCAAATTATGCAGAGTCAAACATTGGTATATCAGAAGAAAAAAATGATAATATTGTAATAAACCTCCACCTAACTGCCCTGAATTTCACATTGTTCATAGATCTAAGCTAAATATTGACTTCCAGACATAGTAACATTTCTGTTTTTTGTCAATCTCTTGAACCCAGTAACTGGGATGTTATCAAAATGGCAACACCAAATTCAAATAGTGAGAATGTATGTCAAAAAATATAAGAGTATAATTTTAAAATGCTTTTTGATTTTAAAACGCTTTTTGATTTAACAGGGTTCATACTGTTTGGACTTGGTGATCTGTAGATACGCAGATATTTAAAGTTTACGTAGACATGTTTTAACATGTTTTTAACATGTTTTAACATGTCTACGTACATGAAAATACAATGTTAATCTCCAAAGCTCTAATAAATTTAAGAGAAAAAATTCAACTCAAATAGTCATACAGCTGAAAGCTGATACTTTGCTAGCTTCCATATGTTATTAATTTTGCTCTCTTATGGACTGTCTTGTAACTAATTAATATATTTATCTATCTGACTTTCTGAGAATTTTAACTGCAACCGCTTATTTATGTGCTTAGATAAAAGCATGTAAATCGTTCTGTCACAATAAATTAGATTTAACACAAACCTGGAATTAAATATGAAGTGTTAACAGAATCAAAATAGAATACGTTTCCTATGACGCTTATTCACGAGAACAAAATAGCAGAAATGTAAATTGAGATTATTTTCAATAAAAATACTTGAAGCAAAGTAGAGGTAGATTTTTGACTATGTACAAGTCACTAGAGAATTTAATTTATGTTTGAATTATTTTCAAATTTACAAATCTGATTGCAGTTAGCATGGAACTAACAAAAAATCTAGTTATGAGGATAAATTACTGTGTTGAACTTATTTTCCAGACTTATCAGAATACATAATGAAAATTACACATACATACATCTAGCATAAAACATTTAATGCACCAGAAAACAATTATGAAACTAAGCTTTCTTATATATGTCTTATATGTCTATATATTTCTTTTTTATCTTCTTTTTTTTTTTCCCAAATCAAATCCTGCAGATGGATTGTTTGCTAGTTATTTTTCACGAGTAGTACTTCTTGAATCTTTCTATTGCAGAATCTAAGTTAAGACAGTTAATTTCAATCAAAAAGGCTACAGCTGTGAGTGAATTTACATGCTTTCTAGCAATTCTGACTGTCAGTTTTAGCAAAGGGAAAAAAGGAAGCAGCAAGTTCATGCTCTGCTAAATGCACAAATATAGCAAAGGAAAGAGTATGCACTCGTGCATATGTGCGTATTTGGATACATCTCAGAGCACTGGTTTTGCATAGACAGCTTGAAGCACTTTAATGGGATATAACTTCTGCTTCCTAAAGTTCAAGAGGCTTTAAAGGTTTTTTTAAATTAGGCAACCAAAATCATTAATCTCCTTAGAAAATCTTGGCAAAACACTGAATTCATATTGACACAAGGACTAGGAGGCAGCAGGCTCAATTAACGAAACCATTTCTCTCCTCTGATGGCTTTGCTCTTTTCTCTCTGAAGTCACCAGGGTAAAACTGACTTTATCACAAGCACAGAGAAAGAGCTAATATTTTAGGAGGGGCAACAAACAGGTATGGATAAAATAAATACTGAGACAAGCCTGAATCCAAACCTTAACTCAGTCTGCTTAGTGCATCATTACAGACCAAGAGGCAAGTATGACAGTGGACAAAGTGAACATCCTCACCTACTCATAACTGTCCTTTTGCTAAGGCAAGAGTGCTTTACTAAACAAAGCAAAGTCTTATAAGAGAGTGCAATGTTAATTAGCTGGGAGGAGACACTATCACCCTGCTCTGATTTTCTGTATCTTAAATACACAGCAGAAAGCTAGCTTATTAACAGTACTGTTAATTACCTTATGCAGAAGGAAATCAGCAATTATAATGTACTTGCTATTTTTCAGATATTACAATGGCTTGTACACAAATCCCCACCCTTGTCCCCAAAAGGAAGGGGAGGGGGTCATTTTCAACTTTGTTGTCTATAAGAAATGATTAAACAGGACCTTTATTTATTTATTTATTTATTTATTTATTTATTTATTTCAGCAGAAAACATTCGGAACATTTTTTTTTCCACTAGAAAAGTAATGTCCTATTTATTCAGCAAAAGAATGAATGGCCAAATTTGATCATCTTCAGTTCTTTACACCACCAGTTTTATGGCCTGTAACTTTCATAACATTTTGCTTTCACAGTGGAGCTCACTATTTTGAACAGAACCTGAACAAATCCTTACACCCTGAGATTCAGTAAGGTTTCTGCCCTTTTTGGGTAAACTACATCACTATTCACTATATATATATATATATATATATTTGCAGGTTCATTGTTTTTCTTCCATTTTCTTCCTAATGATTAAAGCATTTTCAAAGTAAAGAAAGAGACACAATACATACCTTGTCCCACTGGAGCATAAGTTGTATTCTGTATGTGCCTAATCCAAATTTTTTTAATGAGGGAGGAAATATTGAAAATATAATTGAAAACTCTTCTTTATTGCTAGAAAGTTGCCTCGCTTATAGTTTTCCTAAGTCACACTTCTCTGATTATTCTTTGTTTATCCATGGCTTCACTTTACAAAAGTATCCCCCCAAATGTTGAGAACCTTGTGTATATATATATATGTGTATATATATATATATGTATACATTTTAAAATCTGATTGAAAACTACAAGCGATGAAGACTGGGTTATGTTGGATTCACTGTCCTTCTGGATATTTCTATATAAACCAGGAGAGTACAACTTAGTGAGAATCATCTCTGCCATGTTAAGCTTAAATATGAGTGATTATGTTTTTCAAACATAATCAAAGGTTTAGCAATCTGAGAACTGTTCATTATTATTAAGCTAGGCATGGACTTTCTGGGATGGTATGTGGTTTTCCTCCCTCTTCTGGGCAGCATACTGTATGAGTAGGCAACAAGGCTATGAAGTCCACAACTTCACTGCTTTTTACATAGTGATGTACTAAAACACTGTGTATCTGAAGAAGTTAGCAGGTACTAAATAAGCTACAAGAGAGTTTCCTTTGTACTCTTTAATGAGATGTCTTATTTAAATAAACTTAAATAAAGAAAAATCAAGATAATTCTAAGGCATCAGTTTCGAACTCTCATTGAAATCTATATATAATCAAAAAGTCTTTAATCTACATGTCTAGCATACAACTAATATCTATAACCACAACATTCAAACCAACAGGTCTAATATTTGCTTTATAACTATGTTAAATTTTCTTGTTTTCTCAACACATCTCATCCTTTCAAAACCAAACTTGAATGTGTAAAGTTGTTCATATGCAGTTTGCACCTGATTTATATTGAAGCTTCATGTCCATCTTCATGGGATTGTGACATAAAAGATTTTCAGCACCTCAGAAAATTAAGCTATACAGTTAAGCATGGGTTTATTACTATATTTTAGATAATCAGTTTGGAAGATCTGGACCTCTTTACATATACTCTCATCTATACTGTCAAGTATATAACATATCTGTGTAGATATTTGTGTGTATATGTATGTAATCAGCTTCTCCATCTAAAAAATGGGGATAATTATTCTTTCTTTACAAGTATCGTGAGGTTTCACTTAGTAATTTCTGGCAACTGGTGTGAGATATTCTTAATAAATAACTACATATGGTAAGTGATAAGGTTAATTATTGTACTATGACAGAAATCAATTACTATTAAATCATTTCTAGCTAGATAATGAGGCAATCTTAAAAATTTTGATTTGGTGAAACTGACTTGACAGAGTCACATTGGCACCATATGTTGGAAACCCAGGAGATTCTTATGGGTATTACAGCATAGCTCACAGAAAGTCCCTGTGCAGGTTCCAAAGGACTGAAAGAGATTATAAAATAAAGCATACCAAATTTTAATTATTTTTTTTGTTATGCTTCCATTTGCCATTTGACTCAGCATGTTACTCTAGAAAATTATTTAATACACAAACCACAGCATAGAATGAATTCATGGCTTTTCACATGAAATGTGAGGTTAAAAATAATTGAAATACTAACTTGAAATAACAAAAACAACAACAAATATTTGATTTTATAATTCTAGCCTTTATATTTGACTTCAATAGCAAGTATGCTTCTAGAATTAATAAGATTCAGAACTTGTTGATTTTTTGAGTCCATTATTCATGATATTTATCTTTGTTATTTAAGAAAGCATGTTAGGAAGTACACTTAAATTGATATGTAAGGCAGACTAGCAAATAAAGAGTGATTTGCGATGTTGAAACACTATATATACTTGAATGCTTATATCTCTCCTGCACAGGCAATATACTAGTAGTTGTCTCTCATTCAAAATTCAGTTTTGAATACTGAATTTGCCACTCTTTGTTATTGACATGAAACATAGAACAGTATTAAGTAGTGTTCATGGATGGCTGGATAAGTAAGCCTCTTCCAATGGTGGAACATAGACTTTTGTAAAATAGGAAGTTCAAGCTTTCACATCATTAGTGGAATTTTAGACCATATGCTGCCAAGCTCAAAGGTAGCCAGGCTGAGCTTTCTGTGTCAAACTCATTATCTCTCACAACAAATGCAGCCTCACGCCTTCTGAAAACAGGAGATGAAAGTCTCAGCTTTCAGTCAAGGTCTGGTTTGTTAGTAATTAGGCTCTATAACACTGTGGAACAGTGTCTTTTTTTTTTTTTTTAAAATCCATCTTTTTTTTTTTTTTTTCTCTATTGAATCAAGGATCTTTCAAGTTTCTCTCTCATTCCTGACATTTTATTGCCAGCAGTTACAAATGTACAACAGTTCTAACAGTAAGGAGAAACCTCACTGGAAGGTGGTTGTTTTTATCTGATTTGCCATTATGCAATGTTTGAATTTCTTCCTGCGTTCTCTCAGCATAAAATAGTTACAAATTCATGAAAAATTTAGTTGTGCACTGTGGGTTGAAAATTTTGATAGGAAAATGCAGTGGCCAAGGAAATTGAGAAAGATACCTTTCTTCCAAATCTGGGTGTTTCTTCTTCTCCAGTTCTTCTATTGTTTTCTACTCTAACACTTGTTTTACTTGTTTATTGCTTATGATTCTCCCTGCCTTTCCTTGTATTTGTTTTCTCTCTTGTTTTATTAATCACACTATATTAACTTCACATAAAAGGTTAGTTTAATCTCAGTAGGTGAGAGACAAACCTAACCCTGCAAACAGGGCTCCCCTTAGGAACCATAAGCAGATTTTAAGACTGCTAATGTTTGTATACTGAACTGAACAACTGAATGTTTCTTGCTGGTAAACTCTGAGAGTTTTATATTTTCTTAAAATGTTTGTACTAATTCAAGATGTGATCCTTAGCACTGTAAGTCATCATTAATCAGCAGAAATGGGAAATTCCTGATACTATGACTAAGTGGACTAGCAGGGGTAAGCTTCTCAGGGTTTTATCAAATAGTTTTGCTGTTGTGATTTTGGAGAAAAAATATCTTTACCTCCAAAATTTTAGAGTGTTCCAAACTGCATTATAAATTGATTTAATGAAAAATAAGCTTCTAAGTATCTGAGTCATGAAAGAAAATAAGCCTCAGGAGCCTAAGTACTTCAGTACTACAAGACCTGAAAGATAGGTAAGTACATAATTTTAATTTCTGGGTCTCACCATTCTTTCACAGGAAGCCTGGAGGAGAGAATTGAATTTGGCCTTCACAGTCCCAGCCAAGAGCCTGATGCAACTTGACGGACATCTAACAAAACATTTCTTTAATCCAGTTCATACCATGCCCGCTATTTGCAAAGAACCTCAAGTTCATGCATAAGCAAACTATGTGCTAACCATGTGTGGACCAGTTCCTTATGCTTAGCAGAGTCTGTGTAATTCGGTGTCACAGGAGGTTATAAAATGTGTTGGCTTCTGTTTTTAAAGGGATGTCTGTGAATAATTTAATTTGTGAATATAAATGGAGGTGAATGTTTGTAAAGACTAAGTTAAGCCTACACTGGATAATCTCCTCAAGCTCCTACAGTAATCAGAGGAGAGAGAGGTTCCTTTGGAGTATGTCAGAATAGGCACTTTTCTTTGCACTAACTCCAAATTATGCCAGGGAGAATCAGGTTTGCAAGGACAGAATAAATCTCATGAACAATTAAGACTAACTCTGTGGTGAACTCTAAAATGCCAAGACAGAGCTCTTGTGCACTTCTATTAATTAACTAATGCAGTAGGAGAATAAAAATAAATAAATAAATAAATAAGGCTTGATAGATACAGTTATAGTTACACTGCAAAATTTTAGTATCTAATGCCAAATTTCAACTTGATGTGAAACTTTCCAGAATACAAGATGCCTTCACATTTTTTTGGCTGCAGTCTCTCTGGAAGTCAGAGAATAGTTTCTGCCTAAAAATCATATACCTTATAGATCTTAGAAAGTAGGATTTTTTAAGAAGATTTGTTTTTTTTTCTTCCTGGAGAATTCAACACCCAAAAAGGTTAGTGGTGTCTCAGAAAATTACCATTTTATACATATGCATTTTCTACCTTTTGCTAGCCCTAAGCAATCAGACCTCCTGAGACAAGCCCATGCTGAAAAGTAAAAAAAAAAAGTAAAAAAAAAAAGTTAAAAAAAAAAAGTAAAAAACCTCCATCATATGCCAGAGGTTGGCTTCCCAATGGAGGGGAAATCTTTTATAGAATCATCAAATTATTTAGGCTGGATAAGACCTCTAAATTTATCAAGTCCAACTGTTAATGTAGCACTGCCAAGTCTACCACTAAACCATGTCCCTAAGCACCGTATCTACATATCCTTTGAATACCTCTACGGATGGTGACTCAACTACTTTCTTGGGCAGCCTGTTCCAGTACCTCACAACCTTCTAAGTGAAGAAATGTTTCCTAATATCCAGTCTAAACCTCCCCTCCCTCCCATTGCTCAACTTGAGGCCATTTCCTCTTGTCTTATCACTTGTTGCTGGGGAGAAGAGACTGATCCCTACACCACTACAACCTCCTTTGAGATAGTTGTAGAATGGTGCAAAGAGTCTGACTAGACTTCATGTATAATTTGTTCCATATATTGACCAGTTCTAGAATAGATCAGTACCCAAACCTTTTTTTCAAGGGTCTCATTTCAGTCATTCGATACTTTGTGTACAAGAAGCATATTTGCCTCAAGAACTTCAGCTCTCATTTGACCTGTAAAACAAAAAGTCCTTGCACAACCTCAAAGTTACAGTACTGATTATCTTCACAGGAAAAATAAATAAATAAATAAATAAATAAATAGGACATTATCCTGCAATCTGCAAGTGAAATTTGAACCTAAGTTTCTTCAGACTAAAATCATTACAACCCCTCCAGTACATAGATAAAGGTTTCTGAGTTTTTCTTTTACATGATAAAACTATTATACAAAACAACAGAAACCCATTGTGTGAACAAAAGTAAAATTAACAGCATTTTATGTAACATGTAGTGATCCTTAATTTACTCTTTCCAAAAGTTTTACAAAAAAAAAAAAAAGAGAGAGGAAAAAAAGAGTATTACAGTTGTGCCTAGACATAGCAGACAGCTTGATATAAAGGATTTAGATTTTTTTGGAAGACAAATAAGTAATGAGGAGCTTGACAATTTTGTCAGCGTACTTCACTTTTTTTTACATATTTTTCATCAACTTTATAACAGAAGCTAGTCTAATCATGATAAAGTTAATCTTTTTTTTTTTTTTCTATAGAAATCTCAGCTTTCTAGGAAGTTGTACAGTGAATGTCCTTAAATATAGACCATTAGGGAGAAATATTGCTCTATGCTATCTGTCACAGCTTCTCTTAAAAGCTTTGATCTAAAAGGCCTTTGCTTTTATGGTTAAAAAAATAAAAGGGCTTGCAATGAAATGGTAACACTTCATGATCTCTGACACACAAATGTCATTTTCTGGAAGCTTTGTATAGAAAACAAAAATACTTTAAAATACCACCTCTAACTGGCTTCTGAAAGAACACATATTTCAGGTTTGAAGAACTAAATTGTTTTTCCGCATATAAACATTCATTTAGGTCCCACTCCCACACAGCACTGACTCCTCCAATAAAGAGTATGACTCACATCAGTGGTAGTGAAGGATATTGACTTTTCTTTCCTGCACTAAACATCTGTCATCAGGATTACAAAATTATTAACTAAGATATATCACAAACTAGTACCACTGGCTCCAGAATAGCTTTAGTTCAGTAGTTATTGAGCTCTCCAAGTCCTCTTCAGGTGCAAGACTATTTTTATTATCACAGTAAACCTGTAAATGTCATTTGCTACCTCAGAAACAAAAGGATTTTAAGTCCCTTATATTAAGTCACATCTAAAGGCTTTCTTTATCTGTTAAATGCAATTCAGGCAAAAATACCAAATCCTAACTTTCTTATATAACTTTCAGAAACACTTCTCTTATTTCTCTTCTCTTTCATATTTCTGAGACCCTTATAAAAAATCTTTTTAATATTAATATTCTTGACTACCTGAACTCCCTTTACTCCCTCCTTTTCCTCACTTTCAATTTTTTTTTTATTTTATTATTATTATTTTTTAAAATTTTATTCTACATATCGTCTCTCTCTTCAGGTAGTCACCTAGTCCTTAGCCTACCCCGAAAAGACCAGAATGCTGAGATACCTCTTTCTATTCTCACAACAGCTTGATTCATATCTGATTTACTCTACTATCGCTCTGTCACAAATACTTCTATAATGATCTCACATGTAATCAATTAGGAAACAGTGTGCATCAAGTATTTTATGTTTATACGGTATGAAAGCTGATGAATAAATGTTCATCTGTAATTTTTCAGGCATTCTTCCAGAGTGGAAAGAGAAGATATGTAGTTACATATGGCAGCTTAACCATATTTCCAAGAAAAAAAAATTCCTAGAATGGCGTGTTTGTTCTACGAACAAGTGCATTCATGCATGTGCCGGTGCTACTGCTCTCACAGACAGCCAGATCTATTTATAGTGCTGAAAAGGAAAAACATGTACAATCATTTCCAGGCATGTAGAAACCCAGTCACAGGTGCTTTGAAGACTAGGAGTGGCACAGCTGTTAGTTTGTCGGGGTAAGGTCTGTTAATGAAACTGAATTGCTGGCTTATGGCAAATGAGCATTGCATGTGAATAAACTGATGGAGGTACATCAGTGGCTGAAAACCAACAACATGACAGAAAAAATGTTAGTTATAAAACACTGACCTGGGGGACTCAGATGGAGGGTTAAGCCTAATTAAAGTAACTAGAGTCAAATACACAATTCAAACAACAACATCTGTTAGGAAACAAAGCAACTGAAAAAGCATTTATTATTATGCTGAGTTTTAGGAGTAATTCACTTCAGGCAGGTTAACTGTGTTTGTCACATAACCGCCAGGCATTTTTCCATGCTTTGATAATAGCAAGGCATGTATGGGATACTTAAAGACAGAATGCCTTGAAACAAAGGCATTTAGGCCCTTCCTGGAGAGCCAGCTGTGGTTATTCCTGTGTTGTTAGCATAGAAGCTCATACCAGAATAGGAAGAAGTCATATTTCCCCTGAATCCTGCTGTCTCTCTTCTATCACTAAAAGTTGTTTCATCTAAAATGGGAAAAGGAGTACAGTATCATAGAATATCCAACTGAGAGAATGATAGTTAAAGTTGAAGTCATGTTTTGAAAGCCCCATGTAGGGGGTGGGAAATTCACTTTTCAGCTTTTCATTCTCTTTTCTTTCACAACCTTTTATTATTTTTTTTTGCTTCCTCAGAAGTACAGTGATGCAAACTCCAGTGAGCCAAGACATTACTCTCATTACATGTAAGCAGCTGATTTATTGACTCCCAGTGGAGTCTCTCCATCGTCTTCAATAAGCTTCCAAACAAATAAGAAATTTCCCCTTCATGTCAGTTTTCTCCTTTCAAGTATACAAAAGCAGTGTAGAAAAAAAGAGAGGGAAGAGCCATGTTATGATTTCCATCGAAAATTTTTTCATTGCATTAGTCATGTTCATTCTTAAAAATTTAAATTAATAATATTCCCTTTCTTTCTTTCCCTTTGATTGACACGCAAGAGTATGTTTAATGACACAGAGTTCTTAAATGTATTTATACACAGAAAATCATTTTTAAACTGGATTGAATAGAAGATCTACAAGGAAGAAGAAGAAGAAATAAAAAGAAGGTTCAAGCAACCTTAACTTATGTTAATAGAACACTAACATGTTACACACATGTAAAGCTGGTTTTGTGATACTCTTTGCAGCAGATAATTTCCTTCCAAAGAGACTAAAGCTTTTCTCTTGTTTTATTCTCTTGTTCTCTTGTAATATTAATAAAGAGACTTTCTTCCTTTTTTCTCTTTTTTTTTTTTCTTCCCTTTTCTCATATTGACCATGGTGTAAGTCATTTACCTGTTTAATATTCTATGATAAAATAAAAAGAGAAGACAATCAGGAAGAAAATCCTAAAAAGGATATTTAGAGCAATATTTTACTGAATAAAGGAGAACAAAGGACTGAAAAACTTTAACATGAGCTTTCCGTTTATATATTTTTATCTTTTTTTTTTTTTTATGTTTGAGAACATTTTGGTCACTTTATCTTCTTTATACAAAATTGCAGTCTTTTCAATTGCCCAATAATAAATCTCATCTGGAATTATTAAAACAGTTTTTGCAACTATATTTTTCTCACTAGTCTTTTTCTCTTCTAGTTTGAAAAGATTAATACATCTGTAGAGAAAGTTTAGTTATTTGTATAATCCACTTTACAAATATCCTAAGTCTCTGTATCATAAGACCTGAAGGAAATCTAGACTCTAGTGAATCTACTTAGGAATTATTTATGCTTATAATTTTCAGATTTAATGCACAAAATTACATAATGTGTTATTTAACAAAGACTAACCTAAAACACTGGCTGAAACCTTTTTGAAACCTGTGCCAAAAAGCTAAATTAAATCATTCACTGTTGCATTATATTATCACCAGATATATACATAGATCTTTTCAACACTTATCTCTTAAAATGAATGAATAATTCTCTAAAGTTTGGAAACAGGAGCTAGGATTTTTATTTAAAGCCTTGGATTCTTTCATTTATTTCATAGTCTTCAGCTAGAGATCAAATACTAAAGAGTTCCATGTTTATTACACATAGATGCCACGTTAGCTTAAAGCAAAGCTAGACAATACATATGCATTTTGGTTTAGATCACTTTGGTCTTGGATCACTCTTGAAGATGGAACAGGGTGGAGAATTTAAAAGCACACAGGTGAGGTAGTGTGAAGTGCTGACTGAACTGCCTGACCTCATTCCATGCACATCAAGATCTCTGTTTGACTTGGAGCCATAATGCACAGCCGGCACACAGCACAAAGTCAAAGGCAGGAGCAGCTGTAAGAGAAGTTCCTACATGGAAGAGGCATGGAGTATGTTGAATTTATGATTAATATATTCTGTATTATTTATGTAATTAACTTAATTAACTGAAATGTAACCAAATAAATACAAACCAGGAATTAAAATACTACCTGAATACATGTAGAGGAGAAAAAAAAAATCTCTTCTAATTGACTTAATTAAAAACAAAACTTAATAATTAAATAACAGCAGTGAAGTCTTCTAACTTTGCACAGATGTGCCCTTTGTGATATTTGATGAAAAATCATCCACCAAACACAATTGCATTATGTGGAACCATGTTTCTACACAGCGATTAAACTATGATATCTTTTCTTTCAACCGTGACATCTCTTTTCTGCACTGGAAGATCTGGAGAATATGCAGGACTGGAGTTATCTCTTGATTTTTCCTCTGAATTAAAAATCTGTTGTAAGAGAGGTACAAACTTCTTGTAAGTTCTCCCTCTAGTTTTAAGCTATATATGATGAGAGACTTGCAAGGATGTTGAAAAAAATCTGCTAAATCAGATGGATATAGCAAGAATACACTGAAATACAGAGATTCCAAAGCTTAAGGGTCAGTTTTCATCCTAACTCTTTATAAAAAGCTAAAATTTTCATATTTTTTCCCAAAATAATAATTCTAAATAGATTTATTTCCAAAGAATTTCATTAAAGTGTCTTTAATTATTTCAGAGTTCTTCAAATCAAAATGTTTAATTTTAATTTAATAAACTGTCCTGCTAGATTTCTATTAAAATCAGCTCTAATACTAAACATTTCAAGCGTCACGTTGCTAATAGAAATGTCTCAGTTCATGTTTCTGATATCCCTACTTTCCACATTCTTCAATGCATCCACAGTTGTGTTCCTGATGAAATCATATTGAGTTTGTATTTCTATCAGAGGGAGATCTACAGCATGTTGCTGAGACATAGACAATTTCTGCTGGCAAAAAAAAAAATACTGAAAATACCCCATAACTGGAAATACCTTACAGTTTTCAAAGGTAGAGCACTGATAAGAAAATTCAGTTTTAAAATTTTTGATGTTTCAAAATTAAATATTCTGCACCTGTTCAAAAACATGAAATAATCTTGGTTTCAGCTGATCAGCATATGACATTTAGATTTTTCTCAGACTTATTTCCTCATTAACAATTTGATTTTAAGAAAACTGCAGCTTCCTTTGTGTAAACAAACAAGCAAAAATCCAAAAATCTGTTGGTTATATTTGATTCCTAACTAGTTACCTTGGTAACATTTTGCATCTATATTGCATTAACTAGCATGGGCTGGTGGAGGAGAGTATATGCAACAATATAGGTCTATTAATATGAAAGTAAATTTTAGTAGGAATGCCAAGGAGCAAGCTTCATTTCTACAACAGGCAACATTTCTACAACAATTATATTATGGAAATGTGTTTTCTAGCTGTTGTGCCTGTCTAGACTACTATCAGCAGCTTGTATTCATTTTGAAAGCCTGCAGCTGGTCCATGCAAAGTTTGCTGTTTTGCAGCCCATCTGCTCAAAAGAAGAGATCTGTAACACTGCCCAGTTTGGAGTTATGCTCCCTTATCGTTGTAGCTGTGGTTTCTAAGTAGAACTCTGACATAATGATGGTTGCTTTCTCCTTTTAGACCCCATTAAATTCACTTCTATCTGGGCAGTTGGCTATCTGGCCAGTGAAACCAGGGACAGCTGAGAATCAAGTGAAACCGTTTGGGGAGTAGCATCCTTTCATTTCTGTGGCTACTTGATCCCTGAAGTCCCACTGAAACTGCAATGCTGACTGTGCTCAGGAGATGAGAAGGCGGCAATGAGGCCATGAAGGGTGAATAAATGAAGGTGTTAAATGCAGGAGACAAAAATAAAAGCCCATGCTTGGAACTACGTGCATTATACACAGCTAATATGCTACGACATTTCCAGGATCTCCTGAGCAAGGAAATCCTGAACTTGATCTTTAAGCAAAGTTTTAGAGAACGAGTCCAACACTTTTCAGAAGTACTAGCTATGTTGTTAGTAAAATTTCAAAAACAAAAACAAAAAAACAAACAAAAAACATATTCCCACTCTCCTTATTTTTTAAAGATAGAAGTAGAATTCTTTTTCATTATCTACATTTCATTTAATATTCTGAAGGGGAAAAATTGACTGCAGCTCATAAATAACCACTTTCTGTGCAACCAAAATCAACAAACTGATTTATATTGTTTTGAGTTAATCTTGTCGTGTTGTAACTTACCCTTATTGGTATCAACTGATTACCACTGATTTAAGAAGGAACTGGAAAAGATTATTGAATGTATATAACAGTTGTCTGTAATTAAAAGTCTCTCTTTAGCTACAGGTTGAGTATCAGGGCTCTGTAATGGGTTAATGTGTTCTTGATCAAACTCCTGCCAACCTGAGGCACTAAGATACTGATAGAGTCAGCAGAAATGGTAGAATATGGATAAGAGCGACTGATTAGTGTTCTCTAGCAGTGTGTAGGAATTCCTTGCATAAATTGCTCTTGGCTAGTTGGCCACTGTGGCTTTTTCCCTTGTTCTTTCTCTTGCCTGCTTAGTTGTGACTTCTAGAACTTGCTGTTCTGCCTCTGCCTTCTTGTCCCTGTTATCATTTGTTTTCTGCTATAAATCTCTCCTGAGGCTCAGAAAAATAACTGCTAACCTTGCTTCTGATCACATTCTTTATACTAGTTCCTAGCCTGTGAGAGCTCTTAAACTCCTTTCTCTTCTGGCTTGTGAATCCATGTCTCCACCTCTGGTTCTAGCCTCATTATAATCATCAGGACCAATGGTGCATGTTCCTGGTATGATGAACCGTATTCAACCAGTACAATGATGAATCAGAAAAAGAAATCAGTCAAAGCAAGTGATTTTGAATCCAGAAATATACTATGTACTACTAAGTGACTTTCTATCTAGCTTTTAAATAGTACTATGCCATAGTTAATTGAGATGTTAAAGTAACATAGCATTACATTCTCTCTCAGAGTAGTCCAGTTTGCATGGAATATATGTGTATTGTTTTTTAAGGATTGTATCACCAGAACAGATGGTCTCTCTACAGCATAGAACTTGACCTGGGTAAACTCTGCTCCTACATATGGTGTTCTTGGGGCCTTTAAATGTAACTTTTTTGTATGTGTATGCTTTCAAAGTGTTTGAGAAACAGCAATAGTTGAGTTGTAACCCATAAAAACACTGCTTCTGTAGACAGCATGACACTAAAGATAAGTTGCATACCCTGGGGAATGATTGGAGGTTATGTAAAAATATATGAAAATACGAGGGCGTGTGAGTAACATTGAATTGTGCTGGAAAATGAATGCAAAGAGCAGAAACACATGGAATAGTTCCCTAAAAGAGAATAAAGTGGTAGTTGGCAAACCATAGTAAAATCAGAAGTATAGCGAACATGGAGGGACTTCTTCCCACCACTTTGAGTGCTGACTATTGTCAGAAATTAGGAAAAAAGCAAGCCCTCTTCTCTTCTATTAAAGAAATGTATGTTCTTTCTGTCTTCTGTGGAAGAAGAGCGAAGGAAGAAAAGGCATCTCAAACACTTTCCCATGATTTACTTACCCTAGACAGGCTAGATATGACCTTTAATTTGGCTGGATGTGCATTGATTAGGACTGAATCTCATTAAGACAAAATCTACTGGGGGTGGTGCAAGAGAAAATATAATATTGATTAAAAAATAAAATAATCCTCCTCTCTCTCTCCCTCCTGACTTAGTTCATAATTAGCCTCCCCATCTAGCTTTCCTCCTACATGTTATGTAGCTGTCAGTCTGACAGGAAACACAATCATAAGAATGCAATTAGAACTTTCAAATTAGCAGTTAAGCACTGAAAAGGGATGGGAGAACCTGCATCATCCCCTATATGTGGCTTGACTGAAGCTTGATTGCAATAATGTGTGATAAAGACTTTTAATTCAGCATAAGAATACAACTACTATTATGCTACAGTTTGCAAAACCCTGAATATTTTTCTTATATGGGATGACCAATAAAGCTAGCTAATTTGCAACACTAAAAATAAGGTCGTTTTCTTCCTAAAATACAATAACAATATTGAAAGGGCTACTTCAGGCCCACGGCAGGATTATTTAACAGAGAAAGCCTTAAAAGGCAAACTTAGCCAATATTGTCTCTGTGTTATTGCTGCAGAAAAGGAAAGAATCAGAAGTGGTAACATTCCCCTCCCTCCTGGTTTATGTTTTTTTTTAGAAAGAGTGCTCACTTTCTTGATAATGGATCAGACAGTAATGAGTAAGTACCAAAACTATGCTTTATTTTATTTATTTATTTATTTATTTATTTATTTTACAAGCTTCAGCACTGTCAGTGATGAGTCAAAAGGATTTATACGTATTTATTTATGTATTTTAACAGCACACAGACAGTTCAATTTCTACTTTAGTTGGAGGTATTTGAAATTGTTTACCTAGTAGCATCAAGGAACAAGATGCAAAGTGTTAGCAGTTCATGAGTCCAGGGAAGGATTGTTTCCGTGGGTTTGTTCAAATTTTATTTGAGACTATCAGCATCTGTTTTAGAATTTACAACATTGCAAAGTAGTAATTTAACAATTATCCTGTGTATTCTGGTTGCTACTTAGTCACAGGCAAATTTCATGGGAAAGGCTCTTAACAAACAACAACAACAACAAAAGGGTGGTAAATTTGGTGTATGAGCAAGGTAGTTTCTTCCTGAGAGAAAAATAATTTTAGCTGACATATTAAAAACATAAATGATTCAGTATTTGGGCTCTTCACAATGATCACTCACTGGGTAATGAGCAAAAAAAGCTGCAGTAAGCATCTTCAGCTGGCTTGTGTTACCATAGGACAACTGACTTCACCCAAGTGATGCACTTCTCCTCTCTGTTAAGATCTATGCCAAGCTGAAAGTTCAATAAGATTTATTTCTAATGACCATTTAATAGATTGCTACTTTTTTCATGTTTGAAACTCAGAGTTTCAAAAAGAGTTGTTCAGTGCTATGTGGTCTAAGAGACTTAAAGTCCACAGGTCTCCTTCAGCTCAGTAAAAGAGAAAAAGCAACTCATGTTTGTCTGAGATGAAATAGTATTAGATGCTGTGGAGGTTTTATGCTTTTGGGCAGCTAAATTCCACCACAACCACTCTCTCACTCCTCTTCCTCAAAAGAATGGGGGGAGATGAAAGTATGTTTGGAAAGAAGAAGGCTCATGTTGAGATAAGGATAATTTAATTAAAGGAAAAAAAAAAAAAAAGAAAAAAAAAAGAGGGAAAAAAAACAAGCAAAGACTGTATGGAAGAAAAGAGGGGGAAAAAAGTCTTTACTTCCCATCAACAAGCAATGTTCAGCCAAATCCTGGGAAGCAGGGCCTCAATACATGTAGTGGTTGTTTGGGAGGACAGATGTCTGTAAAAAGCATGCCCCTCACCCTCTCTCCTTCTCCTTTCCCACCTTTTATTGATGAGTGTGACACCACATGGTATGGAATATGCCTTTGGCCGGTTTAGGTCAGCTGCTCTGGTGATATCCCCTCCCCATCTCTTGCCCACCCCCAGCCTACTGGTCCTGAAGTGGAGGGGGCGGGGCGGGGGGGGTGTGTGTAGAGGGAGTCTTGGTGCTGTGCCATTATTGCTTAGCAGTAGACAAAACACTGGCATGATACCAATGCTGTTCTAGCTACAAGTGCAAAGTGTAGCACATATAGTGGACCACTGCAGGGAAAGTTAACTCCATCCCAGCCAGACCCAGTACAGAAGCAAACCAGGTATGAGAGAAACTGATGGAGTAAAGGAGAGGAAATATGAATTTCAGAGCTTCTACTGGGGCTTACACTTTGCTGCAGACATGTTTGTCCTTGTGAAAATAGAATACCACCACCACCACCACCCCCCTTCTCATAGGTTTGTTACCACCAACAAAAGATTAAAGATGAGATAAATTTGTCATCTTTACTTGTTTTTGTTTGGTTGCTTTTAGTTTTTTCTCCCCATCTTTGGAAGTAGAAGACCAGAAGAACAATAAAATGGAGCAGAAGGGCAGACATATAAGTGAAGTTAATAAAAGCTTTCCTTTGTTTTTGACAATGCTGTATGCTGTCTGACCATTTGTTCAAATGGTAATGAACAGAATTATGTAACAGTGGCCACACATGTTGAGTGGAGATAACAGCTGGGGAACAGTGTTGGAAAAAAAAATAAAAATAAAGATAGAGAATATAGTTCATCATCTGAGAAAGGAAACCTGCCTCAGAAAACCCAAAGACTGAATGGGAGCAATCTGTCATCTGGATAACAGTGACGTTATCATGATGGTGAAATCAAAATATGCCCAGATCCAAAGTGAGGTGGTGCAGTCCCTGTTTGCAATCATGTGTCAGAGCTCTGAAATCAGGAAAATATTCAGAATCTGTCAAACCCCTCATCGAGAAAATATTCAATACTTGTATCATCAAGGTTTTTAACATTGCAAGATTTCTGGTAGTCAGACATTTAAAACACTTTTTGGTTTGCTTGTTTTTATACAATAAACTGTGGAAAAGCAAGATCCTACTATTACTTGACTAATAGAATGTTGCAATACTGAGCCTGAGGAAAGAGCAGGAAAATTTAAAGAACTTTGATGAATGATAAATCTTAGGTATATTAAGTGTTTGGGTCTCTCATCTTAAAAGCTACTTGTTCTCTTCATATCTTAGTGAAATTCAGTTCAGATATCTTCAGTCAATATGCTGTTTTAAGTCTGTTTTCAAAAACATTTAAACAGATATATGGCATTCATTTAATTTAAATTAAAAATGGTATTTCCCTTTTTATATTTTTCCCATCACTGCAGGAGTTTAAGGATTCTTTTTAAAAATGGAAGACTTTTGTCTTGCTTTTTAAGAGATGTACATTCTTCCTAGAACTTTTATTCCTGTCTTGTACTGTAGTTCACTTCTTCAGACCTAGTCATTTAGAAGAGTAGCTTTTTTACTCCCTTGCAATTTTCTGTTCTTTTAGTAAAAATTGTTTTGTCTTCCTTAAAGCCATAATAAAAGAAACAATAGTGAGGATCTCCTTTGAGAGGCACATAATAAAATTCACTGTCAAATTCACATGAGAAATTTCCTAAAGGTCATTCTATGCTGCACTAAACAATGTTGTTAGCATGTCATTAGAAGATATTTTTTTACCTTTGAGGTTAGTGGATAACCTTTTATATGAAAGTCAGCAGAGAGAACCAAAAATATCTTGCAGAAATATTATTACTTCCTACCACCACTTAAATCTAGAAAAAATAGGAAGCCAACAACAGCCAGTAGGAACAGAGTGCTATAGTGTATAGTACATAGTACTGCATTGCTGTCTGGAAAAATCTAATAGAAAAATAAGCACCCGTAAGATCAGAGAAAAGAAAAAATGTAGGTCGATCTCTTGCTATTGCTAAAGATCTAGTTAACAAAATAATTACTTGACTTGTGTGCAAATAATCACAATCCTTGGAGAACACAAAAAAAAAAAAAGTGAAAAAACAAAATTCAACTTCTGTATGTCAGAGTTTAGTGTTGTGGATGAAATTAAAAAAAAAAAAAAAAAAAGAGGTAAACATTCTATTTCTCTTGAGAAGACTAAGCATTAAATTTAGTAAACAGAAACATTACCCTAAGGAGAAATTGGAAACTTCAAAATGAGTTACAAATCAAACAGAAAACCAACACCTTATGTTAGATTTTTAAAAGCAGAAACTCAAAAAAAAAAAAAAAAAAAAGAAAACCCCATTATCAAAGAAAGGAGAAAAATGTTGATCTTAATATACATGTTCATGAGGTTTTTGTATGCTCACATTTACAGTTTGCAGGATCCATCAAAATAGTCTTTTTTTTTTTTTTTTTTTTTCCCCAAGAAGATTACAAAGAGAAATAATTTATTGCTTGTTGTAATTTTGGATGAATTTTGGACGAAATGTGTTTTCATACTTGGAAATGGGCTTATGGGCTTGGAGCCATGCTCATATTTTACCAAAGAGCTTCAGTGAAAGATACTCAATATGAGATTTAGGCAGTTAAGTTCTTGCAAGAAAATTTGTGTTAGTCGAATCATTTGACCTCTGGTGCAAACTACAGTTATAAACACATACATTTATCCATATCCATAGACATATATGAATGAAAATAGGGCTTTGGTACTCCTGGTGTTAGCTTGGGTTTATTTAGGAGATCAGGAGATCTCCTTAGAGACTTAACTATTGTCTCTAGAGATCTGTTAGCTTTTAAAATTTTCAATTTAAGTGTTTTGTTTTGTTTTGTTTTGTTTTTTCCCAGCATTCTCAGCAGCTGAAGAAGCTCTATTGCTGTCTGCAGGGGCAATGGCAGTAAATCCTAGATCTGTAGGTCAGATCTTTATCTCTGTGGTTCATTGGACACATGCTCTTCTTCTGACCAGTAATATTATCTGATGGCATTTCAGTAGTTTATACATTTGATGGATTGCCCTACATAGATGGAGCAACAGCAACCAGAGAATGCAGCGAGTGAACAGTGATGTGACGGTTGGACCAACTGCTGGAGCAGAAGAAGGGACTAAATGCTCAGGGGCACTGCCTGAGGCTGCCTGGGACTTCCAGAATTGGTGCAACACTCACAGTGACATACCAGCACAGCTTTCCATGGCTAGTTTCAATGATGTCTTCTGGCACATCTTCCAGGCCCCCATGACCCCACATTGTATGGAAAAAGGGGCAGCTAGAAACTGCGCTTGTATAAGTGGAGGATGCAGAATTCCAGGAAGGCAGAAACTGTAAGCTTGTGAGTTTTGTGACAGGATGAATGCTCCTTCCCTGCTTGCACCTGTGCATTTACAGAATGTATTTAATGGCCCTATAAAAGGTGAGGAGAAACAAGTTTTCTCACAATATATTAGGGACACATCAGAGTTTTGAGTTGGGTTTTGACAAGATGACTTCCAAAGGTCACTTCTAACCTAAATGATTGTGCCATACTACCCAATTATTCAATGATATTATCATATTTGAACTTTCAGAATTACAGGCACAAATAATCACGTGTGTATCCTACAGATTCTATTCAATCAAGTGTAGTGGATCAACATCCCTTGAGGCACTGGGATTAATATTTCCATGCTCTATTGCTCCCATTCATGAATTTAGGTTGGGCAAATGGTGAACAAAATTACAGACGCAAGTACACACATGCATCCTGTGACTTCCAAAATCAGAACCCTGATCCTGTATCCTCCATAAATATTTTCTACCTCACAGCAGGATATAATCCATTTTTTTTCTCCTACTTATCACACACTATCATCCTTTTAGCTGGTCTCATTCTCAGACATACCTGAGTAAATCTCACCACTCCAACAGATGGAATATGTCCTACTCCTATTTTCTGATTAAGAAATATACTGTGAGTTTGGAGCAATTAAAATGCTACTTCTATGTACCATCTTTAAATGTTTTGTATATCACCAGTAACACATTGCAAACAATGCCATGAACCCTCTTTCATTCTGTGCATTAAAAGTAGCTATATTTTCAAAATTATCTGTACATCTTAACTGCCATAACCTCAATCCTTGATGTTGATTCATCATCCATGAAGAACTTTTGATAAAGAGTAAATATCTCTACCTTCCATGTCACAGGTACCTGTTGAACAGGGCTATTTTGAGCCTATTATGCAGGAATCTGATTGTTATGTGAAATAGATACCATCTCCCCATAATCCAGAAAAGGTATTTGTTTTTTCCTGTACTCAAATTTCCCTGAGAATTTGCTCCAAGGAGGTAAGTACCTCTAGTCTTTTCCCATCTTATGTTAGACATTAGATATCCTAAGAGAACTTTGTACTACCAAAAAAATGATAAGGAAAACATAGCCATCTGCTTTATAGGATTTGGGGTTCACCAGTTGATCTATAAATCATTTGCTTAGGCAGTGGCACCAATCTGTCTTGCAAGATTGCTCTGGCAATTTATACTTGTTCAAATTCACAGACTTTAGTGAAGCTAATCCTCATTTAAGAATATATGTCAAGTCAATCAACTTGATTTTAAGGTATTAAATTGTCCATCGTTCATACTTATTCATCTTTTTACTATTGAATATGTATTTTGTGACTAATAAAAGACCCACTTAGTATATTTTGAGTGCATTTTTAATGCCAGCATAACATGAAATGTGTACAAATAAACCACAACTGAAAATGAACAAAAATGTTGTAATGAATTAAATGAACATTTTTCATTTTGAATTTTCTCATTGATACATTTACACAAAAAATAAATGTTTCATTTACATATTTTTCCATTTCTCATAAACTGTATTGTCCAACAGAATACTATCTAACTGTAAAATTTCAATCAACTACAGAAATTAAATTTTGAAGATTTAAACATTTTTCTCAACTTTTTGCTAAAAAGATAACATTTTTGCCTGAAATTAGCAGTTTATATGCCTTCACTGACTATACATCCCTGCTACTGAAATCAGACCATTTGTATGAAAAGCAATATTTTTGGATAGAAATTAGATTCCCCCCCCCCCCCCCAAAAAAAGTACATTTTAAAAAATTCTAACAACTTCTCTTCAAAATTAATTATTTTTCAAAACCTATGTTCTCTAATTTATATCAATATGCTTTTTATCACATTCTTTGTTTCGCAGTCTGATGCTTTCAACTAAACTAGCATGTACAATTTGTAAGAACAAACGTATTTGTATTAAAAACACTGAAAGTTAATTTAAACATGCAGTTTCTTTTAGCAAATTATGAAAATTAAAAATAAGATGAATTTTGATGTGTCTTAGAGTACTTTTATGTCTGATCCTCAGAAGACATTTGGTCATTTTTAATGAATCCATATTTACTAGTTGTAATAGCCACATTTGTAGTGCTAACAAACACACATCTAGGGACTGGGTGGGAAACAAGTATTCTATTTCACACACACACACATACAAAAAAAAAAATTTAGGTTTTGTTCTCTTTTCAGTGTAGAATTTTAAATTATTTTGAAATTGTCTATTATAATAAGCAAGTAATATACATGATTCAGTGTATACTGAAACAGAGAATGGACTTTTCCAAGTAACTACTTGTGTACTGAGAGCTGAGGTTTTTTATTATTTTTTATTATTATTTTTATTTTTTCTTAAATTATCAAATAATTGAGGTTCAAAGGATCCAATCCAAATTCCTGCTCATTGTAGGGAGATCTGACCAGGTTCCTCCAGTTATAGTCCTGTTGTTATTGAAAAACCTCTAAGGATGGAGGCTGCACAACCTCTCTGGGCAACCTGTGCCACTGGCTGGCTGCCTTTAAAGGGAAAAAGTTCTCTTTATCGGATCAGTATGAATCTAATACTTCTATTTATGCCCAATGCCTCTTGTCTTCCTACCCTGCACAAGAGTGAAGAGCCTGGCTCTGCCTCCGCAAATACCTCCCTTTAGGCCCTGAGGGGCTGCTGCTACATCCCCCTGAAGATGGGGGATCTCAGCTACCTAATCCCCTCCTCACACGGTAAATACTTCAGCCTCCTCCATCCTGCAATTTTGGCTTGATTTTCTGCTCAGAGTCCCCTGGCTAAGTGTGTAGGAAGCTCACCCATTTTGGATATTACACGGATCCTGATAGCTTTATGCAGAAGCCACAGTTTTAAACAAGCCAAAATTATGTGAAGAGCTTCCTAGGCAAGAAAAGAGGAAGATTTAGAAAATAATTTGTGCTTAATGCACAGAGGATTTAGATAAATAAAAGCAATGCTTGCATACACCTCATTCAGCTGATCTACTCCAATTGTCTGCTTGACAAAATTTGTTGTTCAATAAAACTAATTTTTGAACTCTGTGCTTGTTTGACATTGCTGAGTATATGCTCTTGTCTTTCCCTAGCTTTACTACCATCACTTGCTCTTCCTGTCTCTTTGTGACCTCCTTCATGATCTTGTTTGATGTTTTCCCGACCATTTCTCTTTGCACTATATCACAGCGAGATTCTTCTGTCCTCCCTCCCTATAGGCCATACTTGTTTAGTAATCTTCTGCAAATCCCAGATCAGTACTGAGAATATCTCCCAATCTTCTGTATTTTTTGACATGTATGTTCCAGTCAGTCTCACATTATGATTTCTGCAACACCTCTTTTATAATCATATTTATCACAACTAGTTTGAACCAATACTATCATTTTAACCAGTGAACAAATTTAATCTGCTAGCAATTTCCCTTTATTTGCTTTACTGTATTTAGCTGTACATCAGGAATACAGAATCAGTCTCTACTCTTTTGGCCACTTGTGTAAGATTGTTACTAGCATTTCAACTGCTAAGCCAAGGAACTGCTTTTGTAAGACTTCCTCTTTATACTTCAAATTACACTGATGTACAATTTATATTCAAACCTTGATATATTTCTAAGATTTAGATATTTTTTTGTCCAAAAAGTATCCATCTGTAGTTCTTATCATTAACAGTTCTTCTATTTTTATTCCTATAAACACCATCTAGCAACCTCCTTCAAACTGTAGAAACTAAAATATGTTTGTAATTCTGACCAGTTAGTTATTTGCTTGTCATAATAATCTTTCCATCTGTGGTGATTTCACACTGATGGGCAACTAAACACCACCATGCTCTCACTCATTCTCCTCAGAAGGACAGGGGGAGAAAATATTATTAAAAAAACCCTCATGGGTTGATATAAGGACATGGAGTTGTTACTGTCACAGGCAAAACAGACTCAGTATGAGGGAGATTCATGTAATTTATTAACAGTCTAGAGCAGTGAAAACTAAAGGAAAACTAAAAACACCTTCTCCCTCATCAAACCTCTTCTACCTCCTCCCCCAAGCAGTGTAGAGAATGGGGTTTGTAGGTAGTCCATAACTCTTCACCTCTGCTACTCCCTCGTCTTCACTCTTTTCCCCTGCTACAGCATGGGTTCCTGAGCCACAATAAGCCTATGAATAGATTAAACAGGAAATAGCTCATGTGGTTGCCCTTGAGCCTGTCCGTACAGTACCAGCTGTACTGGTGTACAAAATGTGCTTTACACCACAGCAAGGGAACATGGTTTCAGTTGGAGCCTTCAGCATAAAGCCCCAGGATAAACCCAGGGTTGACTTAGGTTGGTTAGGTGTATCACATCCCCTATCAACCACAAACCTCTGGAAAGGATGAGAGATGTAACAGGATGTTAAAGACTATGCTGATGGTTTTGCGTGCTGGGGGATGGAAGCACTGGGAAAGAAATTTACCAGAAATTACTTGACGTGTTAACGAAACAGAATCTGCCAACCATCATGTTTCTGCCAAAAATAAGCCCCTTCATACTATAGAAGGAGATAAAGTCTCTGTAGTGCATGAAGGGAAGTGGCTGAGGAAGGCAGTATGAGTTACTCCTCCCTTCCACCTTCTCATAGAATCCTCTTCACTCAGGGACCTGGGTGCACTCAGTGGGCAATGCAGAAGTATAGGGAGGCCAAGCGTGCACCTCAAGGATATTTAACCTGGGATGAAACTAATCTGTAATCTGAGGTGTTTGTGGTGCTGAACCAACAATGAATCAACTTCTCAAGGAACTGGGCCAGTGCAGCAATGACTCGAGCTAAACTGGTGGTTGTGGCCACCACTTCAATATGCTGCCTCTCCTGTCCTGAGTGACCAACTTGATGAATAGTTCCTAAGTCATTGATAATTCTTATGGGAATTTTGGGAAGTGGGAGAGGCCTACTGAATGGGAAGATAGTATGCATATACCTGTTAAGGGACAGGTGATAGTGGTGATTAAAATGTATACATCTTTATGTTGGATATAACAATGATTAGAGGATACAGGTATATTAAAATGTGTGGAAACAGCATGATGTAAATGCTGTGGAATAAGGGGTGGTGGTTGTACTGGTTATGGCTGGGATGTGTTAACTTTCCCTACAGCAGCTCATAAAATATTGTGTTTCACACTTCTAGCTAGAACAGTGTTGATATCTCACCAATGTTTTGGCTATTGCTAAATAGTGCTGGCACATCATCAAGGCTGTCTCTCCAATTTTGCCCCCCACATCAAAAGCCAGTAGGCTGGAGGTGGGCAGGAGGTGGGGAGGGGACATAGCCAAGATGGCTGGCCCAAACTGACCAAAAGGATATTTCATATCATATGATGTAACGTTCAGCAATAAAAGCTGGGGATGGGAAGGAGAAGAACGGGAGACTCTTGTTATGAAGGCATTAGTTTTCCCAAGAAACCACTATGTATATTGAAGCCCTATTTCCCAAGAAGTGTCTGAACATTGCTTGCTGGTTGGAGAATTTATTTTTTCTCCTTTGCTTTTTACCTTTCATTCCACTGCTCTTATCTCAAAACACACAAGTTATTATTACTATTTTTTTCCTCCAACTCATTTTCTCTTCTCTCCTCTTCCCCCCATCTTGATGAGGAGAGGGAGTGAGAGAGCAGGTATGTGGTACTTAGCTGCATATCAGTGTTAAACCACAGCACATCCTGATCTGATATCCCTCTTTTCCACCTCTTCATTTTAAGTTTTTGCCTCAGTAGGATATTGCCAACCAAATTAAATGCCTGAAATTCATTACATACCTGTCTTTTATATAGATGAGGGAAAGGCTGTTGATGTAGTCTACCTAGACTTCAGCAAGGCCTTTGACATGGTCTCCCATAATATTCTCCTGGAGAAGCTGGCAGAGATGTCTTCGACAGGTACACTCTTTGCTGGGTTAAAAGCTGGCTGTACGGCCGGGTCCAAAGAGTAGTGGTGAATGGAGTGAAATCCAGCTGGCTACCACTCACCAGTGGTGTTCCACAGGGTTCGATACTGGGGCCCATTCTCTTTAATATCTTTATTGATGATTTAGACGAGGGAATTGAGTGCACCCTCAGTAAGTTTGCAGATGACACCAAGTTGGGGGGAAGTGTCAATCTGCCAGAGGGTAGGAAGGCCCTGCAGAGGGACTTGGACTGGTTTGATTGATGCGCAGAGGCCAATGGGATGAAGTTCAACATGGCTAAGTGCCAGGTTCTACACTTTGGTCACAACAACCCCATGCAGCGCTACAGGCTTGGGACACAGTGGCTCAAAAGCTGTGCAGAGGAAAAGGATCTAGGGGTGCTGTTCGATGGTCACCTGAACATGAGCTGGCAATGTGCCCTGAACATGAGTCGGCGTTGACCAAGAAAGCCAACTGCATGCTGGCTTGTATCAGGAATAATGTAGCCAGCAGGACCAGGAGGTGATCATCCCCCTGTACTCTGCTCTGGTGAGGCCGCAACTCGAGTACTGTGTTCAGTTTTGGGCCTCTCAGTACCAGAAGGACATTGAGGCCCTGGAGCATGTCCAGAAATGGGCTACAAAGCTGGTGAAGGGTTTGGAACACAAGTCTTACGAGAAGCAGCTGAAGGAACTGGGGTTGTTTAGTCTGGAGAAGAGGAGGCTTAGGGAAGATGTTATTGCTCTCTACAACTACCTGAAAGGAAGGTGTAGGGAGCTGGGGATCAGCCTCTTCTCACAGATAACTGGTGATAGGACTAGAGGGAATGGCCTCAAGTTGCACCAGGGAAAGTTTAGAATGGAAATTAGGAGAAATTTCTTCTCAGAAAGAGCAGTCAGGCATTGGAACGGGTTGCCCAGGGAGGTGGTGGAGTCACCATCCCTGGGGGTGTTTAAGGGAAGGTTGGACGTGGTGCTTAGGGACATGGTTTAGTGGGTGACATTGGTAGTAGGGTGATGGTTGGTCCAGATGATCTTAGAGAACTTTTCCAACCTTAATGATTCTATGATTCTTTGATTCTTTAAAAGTAGTAGAAATACTTAGGTGAAACATTAAGCACATTCTACATTTGTGTACATCAGTCTCATAAGAGATGATTCAAGTGGGAGAGATTATGGATTTACATAATTTCTGCAGATTTTATAAATATTTTCATATTAGTCTGATTTTATTAACCAATTCAGCAAATGATAATTCAAGTGTAGCTTTCCAGATTGTCTTTACAATTCCCTGTATAGTTATTATAACGGTAATGGTGATGAACAATATTTTAAAAATGTATGGCTGCAGTGAAGAAATTATTCTTTACAATTATTATCTGTACCTTGATTCTGCAAACACTTCATCATGGCAGCAGCTTTACCCATCTGAGTGGTTGGATTGTACTCAAAGGAACTATTCAAGTGAGTGATATTTCCGGCTTCCAGAGCCAGAAAGCAATTAAAGCATTACCTGACCTCTTGCATTACATAAGCCAAAGACCTTCACCCAAAGATGTTAATATGAAGCACATACTTTCTCTCTGTGTGAGGAGGCTTAGAATCGTATGTTCCAGTCTTACTTGATTATTCTAATTCTGTCTATCCCATTTTTCTCAATAACCTCTAATAGATGCAAGTTAGATCAAACACTTTGGAGATTATGTGAAATTCACCTACCCTAGCACTGTTGTTTGGATCAGAATGCAATTTGGATCATAGAATGGTTTGGGTTGGAAGGGACCTAAAAGTTCATCTAATTCAAGGGACCAAGATCATCTAATTCCAACCCCACTGTGATGGGCAGGGACACCTCCCACCAGACCAGGTTGCTCAATGACCCATCCAGCCTGGCCTGAAACATGTCCAGGGATAGGACATCCACAATTTTTCAGGGCAATGCCTTCCAGTGCCTCATCACCCTCTGACTAGAATTTTTTCTTTATATCTAATCTAAATCTTACCTTTTTTACTTTAAAACCATTCTTCCTTGTCCTATCACTACACTCCCTGATAAAGAGTCCCTCATCAGCTTTTCTGTAGGCTTAAAAACCTAAAGAGTTAGGTACTGGAAGACTGGAAGCTCCCTGGAGCCTTCTCTTCTCCAGGCTGAACAATCCTAACTCCTCCAACAGGTCTTCATAGGTGAGGTTCTTCAGCCCTCTGATCATCTTTGTGGCCCTCCTCTGGACTCATTCTAACACTTCCACGTCATTCCTATGCTGAACACAGTACTCCACATGGTGTCTCACAAGAGCAGAGCAGAGGGGAAGAATCCCCTCCCTCAATCTGCTGGCCACGTTTCTTTTGATGCAGCCCAGGATAATGGTTGGCTTTCTGGACTGCAAGCACTCATTGCTGGCTCATTTTGAGCTTCTTGTCATCTAACACCCCGAGGTCCTTCTCCTCAGGGCTGTTCTCAATCTATTCTCAGTCCAGCCTGTATTTGTGCTTGGGATTGCCCCGACAGCGATGGATGACCTTGTACTCGGCTTTGCTGAATTTCATGAGTTTCACAGAGGCCCATCTCTTAAGCCTGTCCAGGTCCCTTTGGATGACATCCTTTCCCTCCAGTGTGTTGACCACACCACACAGCTTGGTGTCATCGGCAAACTTGCTGAGGGTACAATCAATCCTACTCCATCCCACAGTGTCCATGTCACCAACAAAGATGTTAAACAGCAAATATCTGGATTGTTCCAATTTTTCAGGGTTTGCATTGCATAGTAGCCTCCGTGTATGCAAACTGGCTGTTTATATGAAACTAACTTAAGTTCATCTGAGGCACTTCAGCTACTAGCTAGCACTCAGTTCACAAGACTGCATTAGATCTAGTCCAAATTAAAACTCTCTAGAATGGGTTTATGTAGACACTGGGACATCAACATTACTAGTTTCATTGTAAATTGCTGCACTACTGAAATATGCTGCTTGCTACTGAAGACAATCTTGTAATACTTGCACACGGCAGATGCTCTAAAACCACAGAAGACTTCAGTGTAAAAAATGTGTGCTTTATTCTTTGTTTCTTACTTATATCAGTCTAGCTATTAGGTTCTATTAGTTTTTTGTTTGCTGGTTTGGTTTGTTTCTTGTTAGGTAGAAAGTCTGTTTCTTCTAACACCATTGTGTGATATTTATCATATCCATGAGTGTTAAAAAAAAAAAAAAAAAAGTTAACTTCCTCAATGAGTTTTAATTGTTATTTGTACTTAAAATTTATGCATATATATATATATATTTCTAAATTTGGCTGACACTGTCATACTACTAGAAGAATAATTTATTTGTTTTTACATGATGGCTGATGTTAATAGGCTTTCTCTGATCTATTGGAGAACAAGAGTGAATCCTGGAATTATTATCATATATGGAAAAAGCCAGGATTAGAGGGCAGATTTTCTAGAGTTAAAAGAAAGTGCAATGAATCACCACGGTATTTTATTCTCATTCCAGTACTTTAATGTATTCACAACAAGAGCCACTTAATAGATTCAGGAAAACAGGGAGGTAACTGATTTAAGATCAAATATTTCAAAGCTTAAGTAATCTGAAAAAAGAACCTAAAACTTGTTACAGATAGAGTTCCTTTAACAAAGCTTTTTTACCATTAAAACTCATATGGATAAAAATCCTGTCCACTTTCTCTATCAATATCTGTATTTCTTTGGCAATAAATCTACTTTAATTAAAAACAAAATAAAACAAAAACAATTCAAGAGGTTCTCAGCTAATCACACTTGAGGGCACTGTCAATACCCATAAAAGACAAATTAGTTGTCTGTGATACAATTTTAATAATAATAATAATAATAATAATAATAATAATAATAATAATAAATAATAATAATAATAATAAACAAATAAATAAAAATAAAATAAAATAAAATAAAATAAAATAATAAAATAAATAAAATAAAATAAAATAAAATAAAATAAAATAAAATAAAATAAAATAAAATAAAATAAAATAAAATAAAATAAAATATATGAGCCATATATGCTCTCCTGACAGTGCATCCAAGGGACACATCAGATAGAGCTTTTTATACGATGCTTATATGAAAATTAATGGCGATGGTGATCCTGAAATGTATGTATATACCTACATGAAAAGTGGAAAAGGTGACCTCCTGGAGCTTCTTCCAGCCTTTATTATAATTATCAAACATCCAAAAGACAACACCTTTTCTTGACAACATTTTTGTCTCATTGATCAAGAGGAAAAGCAACATTTAGTTAGGTGAATATTCTTAGGTCCATGCAGTGACTATGTTACAAAATGTCACAGGAAAAAAAGACATGAAGCTTGAAAAATCCTCTTAATTATAGAAGTCTGAAGTTTTCAGTAAGTGGACTAGTATTGCCTTCAGTTATACTACTGTGTTTATTGGTTCACAGTTAGTTCTAAAATGTTTTTATGCTTGTGGATGACTGATAGGACCAGTTCAAGCTTGCAAAGAAATCAATGACAAGTCCCCAGCTACCTTCACTAGGATATGGATCATGTCTACATGGCATCATGTCAAGCTACTTTGTATTATAATTTCATACCCTTTGTTGAGTTAAAATATGAGATTTCTAACAGTGCAAGCTGCTGCTAAATCTCCATCTTGATTTCTCTAAAAATGTTAACTTACATTTTTCGGCGCACCGGAGATACTCTGAGCTGAGTAGAATCCTAGATCTTGGTTTCATATGATAAAAACTACTGATACTCATGCTCAGGTCTCCTGAGGGTGAAAGAAAAGTAAATTACAAGGAGGTCTGTAACTGCCTAGGCAGCACTCAATTCTTACTTGCAACATCTGTAAAAAAAAATGTATTATTGGATCTGTGGAATAGAGGAAAACAAATAAGAGGGATAACTCTCTCCTGAGAATGCAGAGAAAATACTGCTACAAAATACAGAAAAGGCAAAGGTTTGTAAGGATATAGAACTGTATTACAGGATAAAAGACTTCACGTGTTTCTAAAACACGCAGCTGGTTGCATTGCATCTGTGCATATGAAACAGGTCTTTTTTTACAATTATAAGATGTCTTTGTTACTATCAAGTAGCTGTAATTAGGAGATTTTGGTTAAATTAGTTCTTAAACATATTACCAAGGATGAGAAAAATGCTTTTTTTTGTGTCTTATCCACTTACTCAGACGATATATCCTGTCTTTGTATAATAGAATATAAAGTTATAATTCTATATTCTATAGCACCAAGAAACAGTTAAGGTAACAGACCCTGGGGGATTACCATGGTACTTGTATAAATGTAAGAATTGTTTAGTGGGAAATTTATTAATTAATATCTATGTCTTCTATCAGTAAAACAAACAATCAAACAAACAACAACAACAAAAAACCTTTCTCATTCTTGTTAATTTTGCTCTCAAATACAGTTGGTTGCAAAATTCTTAGTGGAACAGTTTTGTTTCAAAATGTAGTTTTGTTAAAAAATTAAATTGAATAATTTTGATTTTGATAAAATTTTAAACTGGGAAAAAGTTAAAAAGCAGCATTTAAGCTTTTTTTTTTAAATACTGAACTGCTTTGATAAGTAACAGCTTCATTTGAATTTTATTGTTTTGCTTCATTTCAACTTCTACAGCAATGTATTTATTTATTGTGGTTATAGGTATGATATTATTCATAATATTGTACATTACATAAGTACTAGATTTTGTTTTGATTGATTGTAAGCTAGAATAGTTCTTATTAAAAAAAAAAAATCAGATATTCCAAATTTAAAATTAATATTGTGGGAAAATCAGCATGTTTTGATGAAGAATTTTTTCTCCTATCAAAATGTCAAAATTTTCCATGTGATTAAAATTCCAATCACTGCTAATCTTTGTAGAAGTTCCAGAAAAGTGATGGCATGACTGAGTTCACAGAATGAATTCTGTGAGTTATGAAATGTAAAAAAAAAAAAAATTAATAATGTGACAGTCACACATTTTGTTGCTCTTGAATAAAGGGACTTAAGGTATTAATAAATGAGATTACATACATAATGGAGAACAGCATAAATGCATGAGGAAGGGCAAGGACATGAGGAAAAAACCATCAACAGTGGCTTGAAATAAATTATCAAAAATAATCTTATTTTAAGCAATTCTTGGAGCTTTTTCTCTTCTTAATGAAGACAATTGGCTTAGGCATTGGCTTAGAAAATGGACCTGGACTAGTAGGCAGCAGCACTACTAGTAATTTACCAGTCATGTTAGCACTTTTATATTGCCCTTTACATTGCACATCACAGCTTCACAGTAACAGTTTGAGAGAAAATTTAAAAGCCTCCTACATATTATGTTACATATAGGAGAGAATCCATGTTCTCCAGGAAATGTATGAGTCACTTCATACTGTCACAGTTATGTGTATTTTCTCAAAATAGAAGTGACAAGGAATGTTCTTCTTTTAGCTGGTAAGAAGGCCAAATAATTTTAAAATCCACAAAATTCTGTAGTTTTTTTTTTTTATTATTTTATTTTTACTAGATGCCTGTTAAATTTACAGCTATACTAGAAAAGACATGACATTGGTATTGACTTTATTAGCAAATAGTGCAGGTGAACAGGAGCAGTCTTGTGGAGCAACATGGATAGTTTCCAGTGCCTGATGTTCACACTTATTTTATTCACATTTATTTATGGGGAAGGTGTTCCAGAGAATTTGCAAACTGGTCTTTTGGGCTGAAAGCCTACCAGCTGTTAACACTACGCTAGGTGAGCTCCAGGAGGTGCACAAGTTTCATTCAAGAGGAACTGAGTTCATGTTCACAATCCTGCTCTTGGGTGTGAAGCAAGGCAGAGTTAGTGGGGATGATAGGGAGATTCAGTTCAGAAGTACACTCTTGTTTTGAACAAAAATGTTGCTGTACGTGCACCCCCACACACACTGGGTCAGATACAATGGGCACAGAGAATGTTCAGCAATGATTTGTGAAGAAGTTAAAACTGAGACCTTAGTTTTTATCTCTCACCATAGACACAAGAAGGACACAATGCCAGGATTACATATTTTACACAAAAGGTGAGTTAAGATTATCTGCCACATAAATAAATAAATAAATAAAGCAGCTTTTCTGAATCTGTTTTTTTTTTTTTTTTTTTTTTGCTGTAGACATATATAAATCTTTATTTCTTTGTGTTTTCTGAATCATTTACTGCTGAAATATGAAATAAATGTTTCTCAGAACAAAACAATGGAATTGAGCATGATGAGATAAGGCATAACAATAGCAGAATATCTATCAGCAATTGGCCGTACATTGAATTGGCTGAAATCCCACAATAATGGGATTTTAGGAGTGGGAATGAGGTGCTTCTGTTATGTTCCACACAGAAATGAGAGTGTTTGTTCAATTTCTTGTGGTTTCTAAACCAGACAGTTCTGGCATAAGGACAAGTTCTAGGTCTGTATACAATGGGTATTTAAAATATTATCAAGCTTGATTTTGTTAAATAAAAAATAATTAGCAGTATTCATTTTCCTCATGGAAAATCTTCACCTTCCCCCACCCCCCACCCCCACCCCCACCCCCAACCCCCGGTTATGCTGCCTGATTTACTAAGACTTTAATCGACCAAACTCAGTATATATTTTCCTTCCAGTTGTATTAAAACTTAGTACAAAGATGCCGATTGTTCACTGTAAATTTGTATCATGGCAGATGGGTGGTTAACTCTTGAAATTTTCTTGTCTGCAAAGAATGCATGTTATCATTTTTAAATATGCACATTAATTCAAGCAAGTGGTACAAATATATTTCTCCAAGGCTGCACCATCTGGCAAAGACATGCAAAATTTTCATTTTTGCAATATAGGTCTATATGCATACATGTAAGAAACATAAATATATATCTATATGCATACATGTTTTTCAGAGATTGCTCAACTGCCATAAAGATTTCAAGGAAGTTTAAGGGAAAGTTAAAACACATCTCCAGTTTATTGATGTGTCACTGGAGATGCTATTCAGAATGTGAATTATTCATAACTCAGAACTGTCAGAAGTTAACTCTAAACCCCTGAGGGGGTATCTACTCAAAGCAGATAGTTTTGGTGTCTTTGCATTTCAGCGTGATATGGCCAAACATCGTATTTTTGAATGGCAAGTTTCCTGCAATTCTAAATGTGGTGTAGAAGAATATGGAAACCTTTTTCATAAACAAAAAGGTTGACTAGAGAAAGAGGGAAAAAGTAGTGTTTCTGCCACTTTCACAGATAAAAGATCATGAAAACACTAATCTCACCTAACTGCATACATCTAATCTTATTCACTTATATCTATGTGTGTTGCCCTGGGATCTTTTTATAGAGAGCAGAGAGAAACAGTCAGTTTTAGGACACAATTCATATAACATAGTTTCAATATCTGCCCTACCGTGAAACTGATTATGCTCTAAAAGTACATATAAGGGAGGCCTAGGGTGACTAGATTAGATGAAGGCATTCACATTGTGCGTATCTTAATTTTGTTAGATCATTATTTTTTTTCCCTAGATATATTCCTATATAATGACATTTAATACTGATGTAGCAAAGGATGTGTTGGCTCTTTCTAAAAAGATAATAATACAGAGTTTATCTCTTGTTTACAAGTGTTAGACAAAGCAGAATTGCTATACTGAGAAATCAATGTTACTTTTGAAACAAAGTAGACCAACTGACTTGAAGTCCATATGACTACCACTGAGACTTATAATTCGATCTTAAGCAGTGAAGGGCCAGAATTAGAGAAAGTAAGCTAATAAAGCACATATACATAGTGAAATGATGCATAAGTATGTGAATTTATAAAAATTCCATTAGAATAAGAAGTCAGAATTTTACAGAATACCACATTATATAAGCAACATTTTCAATGTCATTGGTAGTTAAATGAACTTTAAAGAGTTGTCTTTCCCTCAGTTGTCTATTACTTTATCATCACAGGTAACATTTTTAAATATAATGCGCCTGCATCCTGTTGTGTGAAACCTTACGAAGACTGCTGTCTACTGTTTTCTTAAATGATACTGAGGCAAGAACATATTTATTTTTTATATTGCTTGCTAGTTTTGCAGAAATTCACTCCTTGATCTCAGTGCTTGTGCCAGAGACACCAAAATCTAATATTTTTGCCTCTAGCTCCCTTTGCTAAAGAAGAGTCTATGCTCTGTACTCTGTTCCAGTACCTATTCCTTAGGTAAGATTGCTTCTGTGAAAAATAAAATAGCTTTTTTTTTTTTCCCCAGAGATGGTGCAGAAGTAAACCAGAGGTCATGTTCCTGAATGCAATAGGTCATGTTCTATTACAACTTACAACAGGGTAAAGCCTGAGCTATTTGAGAAGAATGGAGTGAAATTATATGGCATTCTTGAACAAAATAAAAATAAATAAATAAATAGGGGGAGGGGGGGATTTCATCTTTCTGAGGCACAGATAGAATTTTCAGCCATATATGTACTGTTTTGGGTAGACATGTCTCAGTTTGAGCTTATGTTCACCAAGCAAAACTACCTGGGGGTGTAACATCCATGCCATAAGCATTAGTAAACTTCTTTTCTTTGTCAATAACATCATACCTTTCTTCAGCAGCAATGAACACTATTATCCTGTTAGTAAGACACATTTTTTTCTTGCCAAAATACAGTTTCTTTATTGTATATTTTACCTGAATCATCCCATCTCTGGAAGTGACTATTTCTGACTCCTATCTCCGTGTGACCAAGTGTTGTGCTTTCTGTTGATTTTGAGTATGATGAAGGGCTGTGTTCATAGACCAGCAGCAGATAACCAAGCAATTTCTTGATTTTTGTATAGGGGAGCAAGGACTTGCTCCTTCAAATTTCGTTGAAAGAAACATAGCCATGACTCTACCTTCCATATTCACCGCGAATTGGTAAGGCAGAAAAGGAGTCTGTAACTAGAAAGGACTAGTAGCCTATTGTAACATTGGCCTAAGGGACTGATCATCAAGACTTTACCTGCTACCATCAGTGTTTTTCCTTTCTCAAGGAATTATTAAAGAAGCAGATGTCATGTGCCTGTCCTGGGTCAATTCTTGAGTGGGATTAATTTTACCTAGTTTTATACACCTAAAAGGTAGTCTTCCAATCTAACCTAGTTTTTAGTTCCTTATGTTTCTTCTCTACTAGATGGAAAGGAAGAAGCAACATCTAAAAGTAAGCTGTTACACCTGTCCCAAAAACTGATGCCTTAGGGTAACGTGGGGGAAATGGTACTGAAAGGTGTTGCAGTGCTTTGAGACCATTTTCCCATTTTCTACTGCCTCGCTCAATATCAAATTGATGGTACTTATTTATTTATTTATTTATTTATTTTCCCCACTAGCCATGCCTGTTAGTTTACTTGATTTATGTCCATTGGAACATTCAATTATACTATCTCTGTGTTGACCAGCCAAACATAGAATTTCACTCTTAGTGTATAGTGGTGTTAGACAATACTTACAAATATTTTCCCAGGAGATGTTTAACAAAGACTGTCAGACTTTATAACTCCTCACTGGATGGATGAACTTACTGGAGTAATTAAAGGAAATCTACAAAGGCAGCATTGTCACATTTGTTCTACTTTATTTTAAGAATGAAACTAAATGAAAAAAAAATCAAAAAGATCATATTTCAGAAGTATAAAGTAAGAGTAAATAATAGATCACAAGAGAGTACATTGTTACTATTGCTTGGCTTTGATTGTCACATTTGTAAGTTTATGCACTAAGAAAAAAAAATATTTGTTTTAATTATTAAATTAATAAATAAATTTTTATTTATTAAATTACCATTGTAGCTCCTAGTACAAAATAGATCAATAAATAAAAATAATTGGGTACCATACATGAAATCTGAAGGGCCAGAATCTAAATGTGTACACTAATTTAATTTCTCCATAGACATATGCATTTTAGCAGTGTATCTAGCAGACTGATTTTTTTTTCTTTTCTTTATCTCATCTCAGCCATTCTGTGGCTCTGTGAAGTAGTTGCACATAATCTTACCCTAGCTTCTCCCTGCCCCAGTGCAGCAGCATACAGTTGGGTCTTGATAAGGAGTACAGAATGCATGAAATTTTGAAGGACAAGGAGCCAATGGAAAAGATGAACTGTTCCTCTGGAAAATATAGGATAAACAGGCAAGTACATAGAAAGCAACATAGGAAGTGAGCACTGATGTGTGTGGAAGTGCATCTAAACTACAAAGGCAACATCCCGAACATTTTTTTTTTTGGAGCTGAAGACTTCAGTAAGAACTAAAAGGTATTGTCACATAAAGAGATGGACAAATCCTTTAGAATTTCATACGGCGTTCTGAAATGTTAAGAAAGCTCTTGCATTTCTTCACAAAAGGAAGAAATGTATCTGTATCTGTTATAGTTCTCATGCTTAAAAATGAGTGGAACTTGCAAGTGATTTCAAGAAAATCCTAAATAAATATTCAGTGAGGATTCTTATCATGTTGCAACACAGAATAGAAGTGTTAACAATAAGGAAATCCTGAACAAACCAACCCAGTGAATAACAAGAAATGTTAAAATGGAGGTGTCATCAGTGCAAACAATGCAACTGTGTCCAAGTGAAGCATGACACGAGAAAATATTAAAATGGAAAGTGTTATAAAGCCAGTAGGTCTTTAAAGCTTCATACTGAAACTGAAAGGTGAAAATCTGAGGGCAGCAATAACTCCAACTCTGAAATTGAAACTGAAAAGAGACAACCCAGAGGCAACATTCATTCAAACCCTGATGATCAGGCTGAAAGAATAGAGCCTGAGGGCAAAAATCATTCAGACCCTGACAGTAAATTTGAAAGGAGAGAGCTTTAGGGCATGAATTACTCAAGCCTTAACAATGAGCTGGGATGGACAGATCTTGAAGACAGCCTGCACTCAGGACCTTACCTTTCCAGTCTCAGGTCCTGAGTGCATACTACAGCCTCTGATAATGAGCCTCATTGAACCTGTTATATTCTAGCCATTACCAAATACTGAATTTAAATGAATGCATTGTACAGCATACTAAAAGGTCTAGAATTAGAGTGAAGAAAGGGAAAAATAGGAGGGGCAACATAGTTTAGTCTAAGAATGATGCTAAAGCCTTAAGCACATCTAAGCTGTGTGCAAATCTAAGCTATCATTTTACATTAACAAAACTGACTGGACAAAGAGCTTTCAAAATATGAGATATGTCTAATAAAATTATACTATCTCTTCTCAGGATATATAAAATCTGCTGTAAAACTTCACAAAAGCAACTTTCTCTACACAGTACTTAGGCTATATAACTGCATTTGTTTTGCTTTGTCTTACTAATATACATTATGTAGTGATTTATGGTTTTCAATTTTAAGGAAAAAATAATAAAATATTTTTCTGTAAAAAGGAAATAAGGAAAAAAAAAGTTTTTTAAACTGTGGTTTGCAAAGGGAAAAATATTTCTAAGTAAATGCTTTCCAATTGCTGTTTCTTTCTAAAAAGTAAGCCCTGTTAGAATTAAATTTGGACAGGGACATTGAAGGCAACAAGAAAGGATTCTATAGGTACATCAGTGATAAAAGAGGGTTGACCTGATGGAAAGCAGCTCTGCAGAGAAGGACCTGGGAGTCCTAGTGGACATCAGGTTAACCATGAGCCAGTAATACGTCCGTGTGGCCAAGAAGGCCAATGGCATCTTGGGGTGCATTAGGAAGAGTGTTGCCAGCAGGTAAAATGAGGTCACGCTCCCATTCTACTCAGCCCTGGTGAGGCCACACCTGGAGTATTGTGTCCAGTTCTGGGCTCCCCAGTACAAAAGGGACATGGAGCTACTGGAGCAAGTCCAGCAGAGGGTTACTGCAATGATTAGGGGACTGGAGCAGCTGTCATATGAGGACAGGCTGAGAGAGCTGGGCCTGGTTAGCTTGGAGAAAAAGACTGAGATGGGCGCTTATTAATGTGTACAAATACCTGAATGGAGGCTGTCAGGAGGATTGGGCCAGACTCTTTTCAGTGGTGCCTGCAGACAGGACAAAAGGCAATATGCACAAACTGAAACATAGGAAGTTCCAGCTGAATATAAGAAAACACTTCTTTACTGTGAGGGTCTGTGGAGTCTCCTTCTACAGAGGTATTCAAAATCTGCCTGGATATGATCCTGTGCAATGTGCTCAAGGTGATTCTGCTTGGCAGGGGGATTGGAGTAGATGATCACCAGATGTACATTCCAACCTCAACCATTCCATGATTCTGTGATTCTGTGAAAAAGAAGACTACGGAAATTGTAAGCCTTCTCTGGAAGGGAACAGAATACCTGGTCACCTGGGTTGTGGAGAAGGCTGAGGTACTAAATGACTTTTTTGCATGTCTTCACCACCAAGAACTCTAGCCACATAGGTCAGGCAGTCAAAGACAAGGACTGGGAGAATGAAGAACCACCCACTGTAGGAGAAAATATTCTCAGCCCACAGGCTGGGCTGAGAATAGATTGAAAGCAGCCCTGTGGAGAAGGACCTGGGGGTGTTCGTTGAAAAGAAGCTCAACATGAGCCAGCAATGAGCCATGAGCTTGCAGCCCCGAAAGGCAACCGTATCCTGGGCTGCATCAAAAGAAATGCGGCCAGCAGGTTGAGGGAGGGGATTCTCCCCCTCTACTCTGCTCTTGTGAGACCCCACCTGGAGTAATGCATTTGTCTCTGGGGTCCCCATCACAAGAAGGACATGGACATATTAGAGCAACTCCAGAGAAGGGCCATGAAAATGATTAAAGGGCTATAACACCTCTCCTATGAAGACCTGTTGGGGGAGTTGGGGTTGTTCAGCATGGAAAAGACAAGGCTCCAGGGAGACCTTACAGTGGCCTTTCAGTACCTAAAGAGGGCCTACAGGAAAGCTGGGGAGGGACTTTATCAGGAAGTGTAGTGATAGGACAAGGGGTAATGGCTTTAAAGTACAAAAGGTAAGATTTAGATTAGATATAAACAAGAAATTCTTTAGTCTCGAGAAATTCTGAATACCCCATCCCTGAAAGTGTTCAAGGACAGGCTGGATGGGGCTTTGAGCAACCTGGTTTAGTGGAAGGTGTCCCTGCCCATGGCAGGGGAACCAAGTGATCTTTAAGGTCCCCTCCAATCCAAACCATTCTATGATTCGATAATTCTAAGTAATACACTTTCAAACCTATAAATGAAGCCTTCAGGATAATATCCAGATTTCCTGGTATCTAAAAGTGAGATACTTATTCCCCATTGAGCAATCCAGACTTCCTAAATCAGGATCCTAAAATTCATGGTCAGCTGAGCGAATGAGGCACCCTGGAGGTCTTCAAACGGAGCTCAGAACCCTGACAGTAGTCTACTGATATGAAGACTCAGTTTAAGAGAGATTTTAGAGTTGTGCTCCCTGCAAGTTCTCTCTGTTCAGCCAGTTAGTGTCTCATGTCATAAATGAGATGCTGATAACTACCCATAACCAAAGCATACACTCTGGAATAAACCTAAAGACCTGCAAAATTTAATATCTTTTTAAATACATAATTACTTTCTCCACATGTGACATTTTCTTACACACTAAATCAAGTTTCATTTTTTATGTATTTTTCCCTTCCTTAAAAAATATCTTCAATTAAAAGTGTGTCCACTTTTCAGAGACCAATTGCAGCTCTTTATAAATTATAAAGGGGTTTGTCATAATATTTCAACCATCTCAAACGTATGCTGAGTGTGCTATTTCTTCACAGGAAGTAATAAGCTTTCAAACCTTTATTTTTATTCTGATTATCCTCAAACTATTTTAGATTTTAATTTAGAAATTGGATGATTTGTAGAATAAATATTCTTCCCATGTCCACAGATTCTCTTTCTTCCTTTAATGAGGTAGCGGTTGATGCTTCTTATTGGGAATGTCTGACTGTTCTGCTTCACAGCAGTTCTTATATATTTAAGAATTATGGGAGTAATCACGCTCTGAAGGAATATGTCCCACTACAGCTAGTGATATGGTTCTCAGATTTCCAATTTACATGTTTTAAATTAATGACTGTTTACTCTGCTGTATAATAAAAAGGGTAGTTATCACTGGAGTTAATTCATTACACAGTACTTTATTTCTGAGATTCACAGTCTTTCCTTGTACAGGACACAAAGTAAGCAATTACGATAAGCATATATCTGTCAAGATATAAGAAAACATTCAGAGTACCTAAGCCAGTCTTTGAAAAGATTCTTGCCAGCATGCCATTAAAAAAAAAAAAAACCAAAAAAAAAACTTTTAAAGAATATATTTGTCATCTGAAACATTAAAAAAATAAATAACAAAAAAAGTAATTTTCAAGAAACTTAGGGAAACAGTCTTATATATCAACATTCTGATATTTAATATAATGTGAACTTCATTCATTAGTAGCTTCATTTACACCATTTGTTCAGCACTGTCTTTAACATTGAAGGGAAGATCAGACTGAATGGTGCTGCCTGTTTCTGGTACAGCACTCAAACAAATGTCCTTGAACATAGGCTTTATCACATTTACTTCTTAGTACCTGAAAAATATGAGTTTCTTTATCCTTCAGAAAAGTTAAGATTTGGTCTTTGGCCTTTGTAGTCTTACCAGGTTTATTCTGAGCAGACCACCCAATGCAGTTAATGTACCAGAGGCAGAAAATCCAGATACACTCTCTCTCTCTCCCTCTCCCTCCCTCTCCCTCTCTCCCCCATCCTCTCACAGAATCACAGACTTGTAGGGGTTGGAAGGGACCTCCAGAGATCATCGGGTCCAACCCCCCCTGCCGAAACAGGTTCCCTAGAGCAGGTTGCCCAGGTAGGCGTCCAGACGGACCTTGAATATCTCCAGAGAAGGAGACTCCACAACCTCCCTGGGCAGCCTGTTCCAGTGCTCCGTCATCCTCACCATGAAGAAGTTCCTTTGCATGTTGGTGCGGAACTTCCTGTGCTCCATCTTGTGTCCATTACCCCTTGTCCTGTCCTTACAAACCACTGAAAAGAGGTTGGCCAAATCCCGCTGTCTCCAACTCTTCAGGTATTTATAAACATTGGTAAGATCCCCTCAGTCTTATTTTCTCCAGGCTGAACAGACCCAGGTCTCTAAGCCTTTCCTCTCCCTCTCCCCCTCCCTCCCCCTCCATCTCACCCTCTCTCTCCACCTCCCTCTCCCACTCTCTCCCTCTCCCTCTCCCTCTCCCTCTCCCTCTCCCTCTCCCTCTCCCTCTCCTCCTCCCTCTTTCTCCCTCTCTCTCTCCCTCCCCCTCTCTCCACCACCCTCCTGTCTTTGATGCAAGGGGAGGGTAACAGGGACTGCTTAGAAACATCGGGCTATGTATTTGGGAGAGAAAATATGAAAATATTACTACTTGTAGATGACTATTATTGTCTGGTATATATAAAGATACTACTTTAAATGACAAAACTTAAATATGGGCAAAGAAGAAACTTCCTTCACATGTTTTGTTACAATGTTAAAAGAGAAACAGAAGAGAATGAACTCACAGTATTTTATCAAGAAAAATAAACTAATTTATTAATTCCTAGGTGTGTATATATTTCTTGATTTCAGCATTCTCCACTGGTAAACTCGCAGAACTATTTATCTGTTAAAATTAAGTTTTGTTAAATATTTGTACATATGATCATTTTAATAAATGTGATATGTTACCTGATTGTCTCTTTTCCTCATCTTAAAGCAAAATAATGAACATGCATTATAAAGCGAACATTTTGAAAGACATTATTTTTCAGTCTAAACCTCTCAGTAATTAAAAAGCCATTGGTACATAATGGAGTTACTGAAAATAGCTGATTATTATGTAACAAATGAAAAGAAGTATTTGAGTATAAGCAACTTCATGCTCCCTCATTTATAAAAGAAGTTGATATCCTAAAAGACTTCAAAGTTTTAGTACTACCATTTGAGAAATGTTATGCTTACTTCTTAGTCAACAAAGCAAAATAATAAGAAACTGCTCAAATCCTTTATTGTGATGCAAAATATTTTCAAGAAACAGTAACTTTTCAGTTCAAAGTCTCAGAAAACAGAATTCTTATTTATAGTCTTTGAAGAAATGTTGGAGAGATGTTCTAAAGTTGAAAAACTAATGTCCAGTGACCAACACTATACTAGAGTCAATATCATTATGATATTCTGAATCAAGTAACCACATTTGTGGAAGATTTAATCAGGATGTTGTCTCAGACACTGAGTTAGGGCTTTGGCCAAATATCAAACCCTTAGGCATAATTCTGCAATTCAGCTCATCTAGCTAAATATATTTGACTTCAACAGAAATTATATACAGGGAATCTCAGAATCTGGTCTTTCTTGTAGTTTAGGTTATTTTCCATTCAATCTGTGAACCAGTATAAACAGTCTGACATCTTAGGAAGTACAGTCCGTAGCTGTGCATTGACTGTAAAAACCTTTGGGCAAAATGAGACTGGAAGAGTTATTCTGAAAATGACTTTACATGCATGATTTTATTATGCTTCTGAATTATAGATATTGCAGCTAATTCCTGTCATTCATGAGCCTGATATTGTAATAAAAAATTGAGTATATTTTATGTATATGTATATGAAAACACTATGGGCACATATATGTATACACACGCTTATGCAAAATGAGTAGACACCTGTACAGAACTTCCTAAGTACATCTTTTTAAAATCTAAATCTAAAATTGGAACTACAATGCTGATTTAGTTAGCTCTATTGCATATTACATGAAAATTGGGAACCAAGAGTTGTTATTTGAATATTTGAAGGTGCTGTTTTCTTTTCCTTAGCTTTTTAGTTTACATTAAAGTCATAAACCATTGTATCGTTATGAATGAAAACTAATAATAATAATAATAAAAGTTTAAAAATGTTTTCTCTTTATTTGGTAAAATGTGAAATCTTTCACATGCCTTGTGTTTGCTTATGGGTGTACCTCCTCTGCAAACATCTGAAAACACGTAAGATTTCAATTAGTAAGATTTGCTGTATTGAAGTATTCACCTGAAAATATCAAATACAATAGGACAGAAAAAAATGAAAAGGTTTGTTTTTTTTTTTAATAGGTCATTTTTCAAATAATTTAGCTCTATAGAGGCAACACAGAAATCTGGGTAATAAAATTTCACAACAAATATAGTGCACAACATACTGAAAAGGTTTGCCACCTTTAAAAAAACATTCTCTTCTTTTGTCAAACACATCTCTGCTGCTTTTGAGAAAATGGATGTATATAGTAACCACTGCACTGCCTCAACAAACAAAGCAACACTCAACATGAATTCATGAATAGTAAGCAGCATTAGTGCCAACACTCACAATGAAGCACATGCTAACATTAAGCATCTGGATTTAAAGCCTAATGAATTCACTGGGAGTCTTTCCACTGAGTTCAGTGACCTTTGGATCAAGGCCACGGTGTCTGAGTGTGCTTCTCACTAGCCTTTGCATCAGGCCTGATTGTGAGAGCAAGAGATGTGACTGCACCTGCCTTTGAACATGCCCAGCTAGGACTCAGTAGTACAAACATGAGATTGAATTTCTGTAGTTACTGGAAATTTGAAGGATGGATAACAGTCATAAGCAGTAAGCCTAAGGGTCATGTGCTCTCCTAACTCCAACAGCGAGTATTTGGTAGACTCCATCTCTCTTTGGCCTGTGTAATGTGTTCCTTCTTCCCATGCTACAGACCTTCCAGAGTAACAGAGGAAATTTTACAAAATTGTCTGAAGTTAACAAAATCCTTTATTGGAGACTACAAGAAATGGCACCAAAATTATTGAAAATTAATTATTGTGATCTTAGAGCAAAGAATCCCATGTTTTAACTGTCAGTGAAACTTCCTTGGAAACAAGGATAAAGAAGAAGAGACTGTGCAATGATTAATCTCTGCAGGGAGATTAATATAATTTATTGCCTATCACTAGCAGACTAAAGCAGTGAGAAATGAAAAGCAAACTAAAACCACGGGCGGCAGCTCTCCCCAGACCCCCTGCTCCTGCGTGGGCTCCTCTCCACGGGCTGCAGCTCCGGCCCGGGGCCTGCTCCTGCGGGGGCTCTCCATGGGCCGCAGCCTCCTCCAGGCCACATCCACCTGCTCCACCGGGGGCTCCTCCACGGGCTGCAGCGTGGAGATCTGCTCCGTGTGGGACCCGTGGGCTGCAGGGGGACAGCCTGCTCCACCAGGGGCCTCTCCACGGGCCGCAGGGGAATTTGTGCTGCGTGCCTGGAGCACCTCCTGCCCTCCTGCTGCACTCACCTTGGGGGCTGCAGGGCTGCTTCTCTCTCAGCTCTCATCCCTCTCTCCCAGCTGCTGTAGCACAGCAGGTTTCCCCTTCCTTCAAGCTGCTCTCCCAGAGGCCCACCCAGCATCGCTCATGGCTCAGCTCAGGCCAGCAGTGGGTCCTTTTCGGAGCAGGTTGGAGCTGGCTCTGATCTGACCTGGGGCAGCTGCTGGGCTCTGCTCAGAGGCCACCCCTGCGGCCCCCCCACTACCAAACCCTTGCCACATAAACACAATACTGAAAACTAGAAAGGACTACATTCATTTGCAAATTATATGTGACAAAACTGACACAGTAATTCACTGTATTTGGCTAGGTATAACATTATTTGGTTAAGTAAATGTTGGCCAGATCCTTGTTAGCTTAACTGACCTATCTTTTCTTCAGTATGTTCCTATCTGTACTTTTAGAAATAAAATTTATATGAAGATCATGTGCTAGAACATGGCTTCTCCTCTCATGCCATTGGTTAAGTGAACTACTGCAATAAATGTGTAATGAATTAAATATTTATTTATTTATTTATTTATTTATTTATTTTCAGAAATGCATTGCTTTATGTTGCCTCAGAAAATCCTGTTGAAAACGTAAAGCGGAAAGACATCTATCTGCCTCTGAAGGAAGACAAAGGGAACCACTGGTAGCTTAAGTTTTCTGAAAGCCAGTCCACTTATGTATGGGATCTGAATATGTTTTTTGGAACCTAGCTATACACTCTAACCAACTGTCTTTAGATTTTCCAGAATTTTCATTTTCTTTGGTAAAGGAATACCAATTAAAATCAATTAAATATACGTGCTTCCCAGTTCCTCCTCCTACAACTTAGCTTAATGCTACTATCTTTTTTTATAACAAATTGATGTTATGACTTTGTTTGCTTTCCTTTCCTCATCACAATAAATGCAAACGTTGTGGTGCTATGTCCCGTTAATTACCTAGACACTGGGGTGATGAACCTCAAAGCTAAAGCTACAGTTTAGAAACTACCTACCCAGCACAGGAACATATGCAAAGAAACGTTCTGTCAGTCCTCAGGCCTCTTCCTTTTTCCCACAGCTCTCTGGCAGCATCTTTATTTACTCAGGGGAGAGTCTGGAAGAAATTTGGCTAAAAATACAGTATCGCCACCTACTTTCTTTCCCTGTTCATGTTCATCCCCCCTGCCCTATTTCACTACTCACATTAAGATTGCTGATAGAGTTAGCCTGAAGAGAAAGTCTTTAACCTTGATTCAAGTGTAAGGCTGATAACATTTTTCCTCCCACCCTGAAAGATAATTTCAGTCAGTTCTGAGCAAAAGTCTAAAGGGAACATTGTCACGCTGATACAAAGAAAGACTCGAGCATCCAACTCAAACAGTACCTAGTGAAGAACACAGTGAGTGTACTTCATCTTTAAAATTTTCATTTATTACTACTGTTACACTTGTTGAACATCTTTTTCTTTAATCCAAAAGTGGAAGTTTTTATTTATAATCCAATTCAGTTACTGTGGAATCAGTGTATACAGTGTATAGAGAATGTACCCAGCACCTCATAAAAATAATGTAGCATCCAGCAAAATGTGTTTTTTTTTTTTTTTTTTTTTAATGTCAATCCAACTTTTGGCAGCGTTTCCACTGATTTACAGGATTTTATTTTATTTTATTTTTTTTTCACATACAGCTATGGCAGAGAATGCTAAATTACAGTGTTTGCAAATTAAATAGAAAACCTAAAGAACACTCATCTTCTGTTGAAACCTTCTTGTGCATGTAGAAATAAAGATTTACATGCATTTGTACGTGGTAGAAATGACTGGGCAGAGGATTACTTCCTTAAATGAATTTTAAAGCCTTCAGACACCCACATTTCTAATTGTTTTAGTACAAATGCTTCATAGATAATACACAGTTTAATTGTTTCTAGAACACCTGCTTCATAATACTTAATCTTGACTTTAGAAAATTAATTAAAAAATATTAAATACATAATACTCCATCATTCTGTGTAATGCAACATTTAGTGCTAAAGAGCAGCTATTGAATGACACTTCTGGTGAATGGAGCCAGAATGTCTGGTCATTAGATGATAGCAGCAATATTTTAGGTAGTAAACAGATGTCAAAGGAATTCATCAATACAAATAAAAATTTGCTTAACCATATCTAAACCCAATCTTTTAAAGCATTGGTAATTTAATTATGCTTTCCATACACAAAGAACGAACTTACTTTTTTTTTTTTTTTTTTTCACTCAGGGTGACCTTTGGTTTAGATTACTACAACAACAAAACAAGAAATGGATGAAAACAAGGATTCAGGAACGTTGTCAAAACCAGCACAGTTCCTCCTTGCCTCTGCCTGTGGGCTGCAGAACCTTCCCATAACACATTGGCCACCATCTTCTGAAACAGCAGTACACAGAAAACAATATTACTATGATGATATCCAGTATAAACATGCACAATCCATTTCCCTGTTGATAGTGTTAATAAATTGTGAAGTTTGGATGGAATGAACTAGCATAAATCTACAACTGAAGAAACATGGTAGTTTAACATTGATGGGCAGCTAAGGACCAGTGTGCTGCTCCCTCACTCCTCTTCTTAGCAGAAAAGGGAGAAAAAAATATGCTGAAAAAACAAACAAACAACAAAAAAACCTCCTGGGCTGAGATAAGGACAGGGAGATCACTCACCAACAGACTCAACATAAGAGATCATACTGTAAGTTACTGCCTTTTTATAACAGACCAGTTTTAACTTAGCCTTTCACAGAACACAGGAGGGCTTTTCCCTTGATCCCCCAATATTCTCAATGTGTTTAGTCAGAAACTTGCCAAAGAGAATGATACATCCCCCCCCCCCCCCCCCCTTCTTGTTTTTCTTCTCCTCTCTGGATTCACTTGGTATTTCATAGCCTAATAATAGGCTGACCTACTTCTTTCCATTTAACACACTTTTAATAGTTTCAGCATTTATAGTCAAATAAGTCTTGATGTCATGTCTATCAGAGTCATTTTTCATCAACGTAAAATTCTCTTTGGCTTTTCTGTAATTATACTTCTACCTTCTTCTTGTCTTCAACTCTATTTAAACACTACCTGCATCATCGAGATTATAATTTATATTTGCTCTAACATTGCTAAGCAAGATAATGTATACGTTGTCAATTTGAATTTCCATGTGTAGTTTGTGTTTATTGTTTAATTCTGAACAAATTGCCCACTGTGTAAGGGAGACAGACTGTCACTAAAAGGGAATGCTTCTGACTAGTTTTCCAGTTATGACTGTGCTACCTATACTTGTATTTTACAAAAGTATTTAGGCAGTCTGGCAAGGGACTAAGTGATCTTCCAGAGGCTAATTCATTAGAGGACAGAGCTGCAGTTTTTCATCTTTTGCTATTCGTTCTAAAGTGAATGTATCGGGAACTGAAGATAAACTTGATCAAACAGGGTGAGACGATAGAGTCTGAAGGTTCAGAATGGAGTATTTGGATCCTCTGCTGGCTGTTTCATTATTGTATATTTAGCAGATGCAGTCCTGGCAGCAGAACTGAGAACTCCTTCCTGGCAATGCAATCATTAGCAACACTGAAACTTCTTCTAGCATATGCCCAGGCTCCAGCCCACAGCAAACATCTAACTCCTTTCTCCATGATAAAGGAGCATAAACTATGCTATGCCAAGGTACCCATGTGTTTGCAACCCTCCTCTGGCTCCTTATGAAACTGAACCCAAAACTCAGACTTGGGGAACATCTCTAAACAGAGGGATATTGCAGACATGAACTCATCCTCTTGCATTTTAACAGACTGGTATTATACATTTATTTTAAAAAGATAACTCTTTGAAGAAGCAATTCAGTGACATCCATTGTGAGTGACTGGGTCAGCTTCTGAAACCTTGCAGTTTGGCATCTCCCTTGTGGGATATAGGCCTTGTCCCTGTCATCATTGTTTGCCTTTGGCATGCTCTAGGCATCTGCATGCTGAATGTACAGGCTTTAATTGGTTTCTTGCTGGTGCCTAACTCTCCTCCTAGCCTGCACAGCCAGCCTAAGTGCTAGGAAAGGTTTCGAGATTCTATCCTGGTATCTGAAAGTGCTGATAGTAATACATGATACCTTTAATTATCTCATTAATTGCTCCATTCCTCCATAGGTTCAGATTCCAGTGTTGGTAATATACAGCACGCTAGGAAAAAGAATAAAATGATGCCCAGTGTGCTACTTCATCATACTTATAGTATGTAGTAATAATTCTCTGAATTTTCAATTTCATTTCTAATGTTCACCTATACTTTCACTTCGAGCAAATACTTAAAAACTAGCCACAAGGTTTGTTTGTTTTTGTATTTCTTTTTCTTTTTCTTTTTCTTTTTATTTTATGTTGATTTCTGAAATGACCATGATAGAAGGGTGAAGGAAGCGTTAACTAAACCAGCAATCACATTTCAATGACTGTGTCTGCAGCCAACATCTGGCACTCTGGTAGTGACTGAGGCTTGCATAGCTTTTCATATTCCCAGAAGCTTTTTGAATATTGAGAACTGATGTTTTGACACATTCTCTTTCTCCTGCAGCTGGGTCCAGACTTGCTGACATTTGCAAAATGGACAAAGTGCCCGCAGTTTTCACATGTGCCGTGTGCATTGTAATTACTATAGTTACTCTGCATGGCTCTTGTTGATATGTAGAAGTTGGCTTTACCTACTCAGAGCCAGTGGCCTATACACAATGATTCAAAAAATTCCACAGCACAGATTACCAAATTCATTGTTGCATATAGGTGAATACACGTGTGTGTGTAAATACAACCCTTCCTTGCCCTGCAGAGATGTGGAGGCTGTGTAGCTGATACTGTGAAGCAGGAAATCCAATTATACCTAACTTAGCATGCATAACTAAAAATGTTATTATTGGTCATAAAATTATCAAGCCCTTTTAAAAATCAAATCTATGAACTACGTGTGTATATTCCTCAGGCTGACTTCACGCTGTGTGAGGAAGTGCTCCCTTTAATTTGTTTTAACTTTGCATGCATTATGCAGGCCTCATTTCAGTGTGAGAGAAGGCTGAGGTAAAGTGAACGATTTCCATTGTAAAGTGCCTGTGAATTTGAGCTCAGGCAAACTTCTGCCACTTCAGTGACAGGTCAGCTTTCACATACATTATATGGAATTTCCCAAGTCAAAGCACAACAACAACAACATCTGTTTTCCAAATGTGTCCTGAAATGAAATGTCACCATTTTGATGAACAGCGTCTGTAGCAGAACAGCGTGTTTGACCAAATGGCAATATACCACTGTTTACCCCCCAAAATGAGTATAATAACATAAAATGACACTAAACAGTGAAATTCCATGCTATTAAGAAAGAAAAAAAAAATCCCCATTAGAGCCAACAGCAAACCACATTATCTTTTTAAAACCTTGAACATCTACAGATTCATCATCTTGATAAATAAGGTAGATGAGAGTTAACAAAGATCATCACTATTTACTGTGCAGTGAATTCATCTTATAAAACTTCAGTTCTATGGGGAAAATTCACTCACAGCCTCATGGCAGGAGGACTCTACACTGGTTTCGATGGCATGTGGAGTCTGCCCAAAGCTCTGGGATTTCTTCTGCCTGTGGCTGAAGAAGTATTTTGTGTCCATTAAAATCCATTTTTTTCCCATCAAATTCAGCACCTTGGCAATACGAGCCCAGACATGACTTACTTCAGCTTTTCCAGAAATATCCCCTGAACATTAACTTTCATAAATGTATTTAGGATGCAAGTCCTTGAGGATTTGTGTGCAAACTAGTTTATTTGTATTTGGAGAGTGGAAAAATGTTATATTTGTGACTTTCCCTGTGCTGCTGGTAAACTAGACAAGCTTAATGGTGCAGTAAAAAACATATTAATCAAAAGTTCAAGTCAGATTTTTATACACTGGTAGCAGAGGTTATAAGTAACACAAACGCAAACAAAATCCCAATTGAGATTGAGTGTTTGCAAACTGACTGCTTTCTAGCTGCTCAGCCTCCCATACTGGGGACAGTAAGATGTATCTCAGCAATCACAGGTGACAGTTACAGTTCACAGTCTTTCGAATTTAACTTACCATTCCAGAAGAAGGAAAAAAAAAAAAAAAAAAAAAAAGCGTTCCCTGTGCACTCATACATACATTTGAAATTACTGTTTAGGATACACATATATTAGACTTGGCCATCTTGGGTACTTAAAGATCATTTTCTCCCCTCCTTGATTCATACCTCATCTAGTACAGGCTCTGCAAATTGCCCAAATGCTGTGAATTGCTCTTCCAAAAGATGGGCACCTTATCTGTTACAAAGAGCTGTTACTTTTTTTTTCTTAGTCAGACATGAACATTAAACATCATAAAAGAAATCTGCTTATTCTGAAAGCTCATGTTTTTTATTACCTTGGCAACAAAATGATCTGTTGAAATTGCTTTTTGCTGCTAATTTTAGGGGGTTCTGTGTCACAGAAAAATTCATGAAGAGCAGCTGAATAGGTAACTATCCCCTTTCCCTATATTTGCATCAGTTTTTACAGAGGGGAGAATGGACATATTGTGACAATGAAGTCCCTGGTTGTCCAGAAACAGTGGTAGTTAATATACAAACTGGATTAAATTTTTCAGATAAATTTTTCAGTTTTGTGACAATCACTAATAAAATCCCAGTTGGGAATAGAATTTTATTTTAAATACATCCAGAGAATATTATGAATTTGGAGAAGAAATCTAATCAGAAACAAACAAAATATTTGAACAAAATCATTTTTTTCATAAATCTTTGTATCTTAATTAACAAGTAAGTATCAAATGCTGCCAGTAAAGCTTGATGTAAATTGAAAAATCAAATCATTTCATATGAAAGGTGAAGTAACACCTTCCTCCTCCCCCCCCTTTTATTTTTTTTATTTTTTTGCAGATGATTGTGACATTTGGTTGATTGTTTCCAATGGCCAAAATAAAAATAGAGACAGTTACACATTCGTCTAATGTTTCTCTGCTGTCATACCGGTGCGTCTCACTGACAGGTGAAAAGCCTCCCACCTCAGCACAAGGAGGAGATGGAACCTGTTCCCACACACCAGTGCCCAGAGAAAGCCTCCCATCATTCAAAAGCACACTTCCAGGAAACTTCTCCTGCTCAAACGGCAAGTGACTTGCAGCACGATCTTTAAAATGTTGAAGGCAGCAGACTATACTGAAATATGTAGATGAAGTTTGGTATTTCTCCGGAAGAAAACTACACACAAATGGCACAGCAGGGTTCCAAAGTAATCATTACACAGTGTTTTCTGTACCAAGCACAATGGTACAGGTATTTTATAAATACCTCTAAACCTTCAAATTCAGTATGAAATATGAAAATTAGGCAAGGCTCTCTCCTTAGTGTGATTGTGATTAATAAAAAAGTTGCAGTGAAAATCTTCCCTAAGTTACAGCTCAGAAGCCTCAATGTGGGCTGCAGTAGTACAACTACTTCATCGAAGTGGACACAGCAGGTGAACCCCGTGGACATTTTTCCGAGTGCTACACTAGCCAGAAAATAATATTAGTTGTCAGCCTCACACAGCAGTGGATGCATCATCATCTAGTCTCCAGGAAAATGAATAAATAAATAAATGAAATAAATGGGCAAGGGATTTTGTGAATGTTTTATGCTGTTGGTAGTGAACCACATTTGACAGAATCAAACAGCTAGTTTAAACGTATTTTATGAGATATTTAATATTCTTGTGATATTTGGGAAAAAAAATACTAATGGAAGTGTTTGTTTTTATATGACATAAACCATAAGGTTTTTGAGGTTAGAGGGTATGTTTCCAAATGTTTCAGATAAAAATGCAAAATAGCTGTAATTCTGAAAGTACCATTCCATATCATTAAGTAAAGTTTAGGTGCAATATATATCTTTCTGTTCTTAACTACTTGCCTAGGACTTCACCTAAGATTAACTTTATTGCTTTTAAGGCTGTTGAAGTGTAGATTCAGTTTAAGTTCATGTATGAAGCTGCACACATGTACGTGTGTGTGTTTCTTGAAGCAAAATTTACAGTCACTGCTGTTCCAGCACACCCCACACAGCCCACAGAACAGACAAAGCTTCTTTCTCTTTTCCAGATAATCAATATTTATGATAAAATGCCAACAAATTTGACGAAGAGGTGTATATTTGAGTTGTGCTCTCTCTGAATATACAAAGAAAAGAGAAGTCACAGCTGAGATTTAAATGTGTGTGAGACGTTATGTCCTACAGGACCTGAGATGGAGATTTAACTAATATTAGCCATTGCACTGCATTGAACTGCTTTCTATCAGCTCCCCCTCCTGTCTGATTTTTTTTACCATATCTTTTCTGAAATCTTCTATATTTTCATGCTCTCATTTTCAGTTCCTCTGAGACCTTCTTCTGCATCCATCTCCTGCAGCCCTTGATGGTAAGATGCAGTTTGGGGAGCCTACCCTTGCTCATATCTTAGTTTCTTAACCAGATTGTAGCTGTAACCTGGCACCCAGCAAGAATTGATTGGTCACTCAGATCCAAACATTAAATATTTAAAGTGGCACCACACCATTCATAAAGTGGAACATAAAGTGTTTGTTTACTCTCTGCTAATTATTTTAGTCAAAGCAGGCAGACTCAACTGTCTGCATTATTAATTAAACCTCTAAAAATGAGCTGAGGACAGGAAATGTTCTTCTCTGCTGGTAATAGTGCTAAAGAATAAGTAATAACTCTCATTAGCCATATGATAGCATGAATATTTTTTTTCCCCAAACTGGACCAATACAAAGCAAAACAAATCATATTAGTTCATATTTCCAAATTGTTTGGAAAGAAGCTTACTAGTCATGAAAGTTCAGATGCTAGCCATCTTTAGGAGTATGTCCAGTGTTACTAATTTAGTACTGCTTGAGGCTATGACAAGTATCTGTGGAGCTAAGTGGCAAAGCCTCATGGTCTCTAAAATAACGTGCTTTAAAACAGATTAGTTTGAAGGTTATCTTGAAGGAAAATAGGCTTCCCCCACAAGTCATGGAATAGCAATATATAGGAATCTACATAAAACTTTAATCAGTGATCTATTTCTTTACAATTATATTTCCTAATGGGAACATCTTATAAATACTCATATAAATACTCATCACTTGGCTGTGTGATCAGGAACACTGTACAGTGATGGAAACCACAATAAAAATTCACATGCATATATACATATATAAATTAAAAATAAAAAAATCAGTAGTTTCATTGCATAACCTGAAGCAATGCAGAATTCCTGAGCTGGGATTTTCAACTCAAACCTGAGACTCTGCACCATTGTATCAAAAGTTTCATATGGTGGTTGAGTGCTGATTTGCAGTTTAGGACCAAAACTACTCAAAATTCTCCCTTTTATTAGACACAGGGGGACAGATCGAAAGGGAATGAAGAAACTAGTTATAGCATGCAAAGAGGTGGGATAGATGCAAGCATACATGTCTGTGAACTGCAACTTTTGAGTGTTACAGAATATAAAGCCTACAACTCTGCTGTGAGTCTCCACAGGACTCTGGAGCCTAATTATAAAGCTGTATGAAAAAGTTCTGCTTGTCAGCAGAGCCAGCAGGGGAAAAAAATCCACATTTTTGCACATTCACAGAAGAATAAAATATTTAGGCAGAAAATCATCATTGCTGCAGATGGACACTTATAGAACAAAAATGGGTAATTTTTGTGCAGCTCTGCTTGTTGCTAGCATAGCCAGAATCCATTTTTTAGCAGATTTAAAATCCAGCCTAGAATTCCTCAGTCACCGTCACTAGCAAAATACGCATCATAGGGTGGTAGTGGTTGAAGGTCACAGGTAAATTCAAGGTGGAGGAGCCATCCTAAAATGAGCAGGGAGGACTCACCAAATTTAGTGTTGCTGTACTTCCTTTTGCCCACATGGAATTTGGCTCTGGATGGTTTCCAGTCCTTTTGAGTAAGGACTAGCCAAAAAAGCCTGATCACAGTTACAACAAGGTAGTTATGTGAGCATACAGCATCTCCAAGTAATGAGGAAAGAGAACTAGAAGCAGCACAGGAGATGTGCGCAAACTGGGAAAGAATGCACCAGCTGCAAATGGACTTCATCTGATGGCTTCTGTTGTATTTAAGGACACACTCATTAAATGCATGCTCTGTGTGAGAAAAAAAAAAAAAGCCTATAAAAGAGCTACTTTATACACAGAGTGTGTTATAAGGATTACTAAGGTATTTTTAGGAGAAATATAACCTGACAGGATGGCAGGTACAACTCTGATTCCCAATGGTGTTCAGGTGACAGCTTCTATTTAGTGTATCCAAAAAACTCAATCACCTGGATCAGTGTTCTGTGTGTGTGCGTCCCTCCATATCCCCAGTATTGCTGATATGCAGGTGCAAGTCTGTGACAGAAAAGAGGAGTAACTTATGTTGATTTTCCTCTTCTTTCACCCACTTAGTATTGAGTAGAGAAAGGGGGATACATCACTACATGGCGCCTATTTTTTCTGTACTACCCAACCTCTGTTTGCAGCCTCTCAGTGGAGAACCCGGCCCTTAAGCTGCAGTGACCTGTGCTTTCAACTTGGGATAAGTGTTTTTCTCTTAAGCTTGTTAAATGCAGTGTGAATTGTATGTGAAAGTGCTTTTTTCTTATTTCTCTTTTCTTTCTTTTTCCTCTGCATTGCCTAATTTGGCAGTCCTTGGAGTGCTAGAGAGCCTCTTTAATGTGCATCTGACTTTGCTATATTAACAAAATACATCTATTTGTTGCCTTCATACATGGCAATGAGAGTGATGAAGGGCTATGTTCTCAATACTTCCCTCATCTCCTTCTTCTTAGTCTGACATTGCAATAAAATCTGAATTACAGAAATGACAAATCAAGCATACAGATTAAGAGAACTAATTTCAGGCCAGCCAACTGGTGGAAAAATCTCAGGTGATGAGGAAATCAAAGGAAAATAGCAATAAAATAGACATTACAGGGAAAAAAAACAACACTAAAGTTAAAAAATAAAATCCAATCAGATTTTTATATACTGGTAACTAACATATTCCAAACAAGAAGTAATACAAAGCAATAAAAATCTCCTGTGGTATGACCTTCTGTCCATAGTCTGACAAAATGTCTATTGACTGAGTTGTTGGAATGTTTCCTTAAAAAAAGGAAAAACATTTCTTTCTATGTCTGTGAGGTGTCTTAAAAATCGGTAGTATTGCATATAGAACTTCATGTGCAGTGTGTTTGATCCTGGAAGCTGTATTTGTTTGATACTTTTTTTTTTTCTTTTCAAGTTAATTGGTGTTTTTTTTTTTTTTCTTAACCACTTCAAAGGATAAGGTTAGGCCCAGTGAAAGAGATAAACTTCTGTATTTTTATTTACTTGATATCTGCCACCTCATCAGAATATATTGACAACATCAGTAATAACAAAAGTCCAGAATTACTGCCTTACATATAGCTGTTTACAGTCTGTTTCTTCCACTGACAAAATATTCTAGATCTTATTATACCACCTACAGGTAGTTTTTAGAGAAATGCTTGGGATCCACTAAGCTGCTTAGTTACACTGGTGTAGATTGCAAAAAGCAAGTGTCCTTGTCACTTTTTTGGAGAGGTTTCTCATAAATTACATTCTTTAAAACAGCATTTCACAAAAACAGTGCTATCTTTTCTGAAATCTTAGATAAGATATTAAAACAGCACAGTTTGTTGAAACAGACAATATTTTCATTATATTATTCAACTGACCATATTTTCTCATATATCAGCTTTTATTTTATACAGAATGTCACGTTGAACACGTATAATCATTTTCTGTTGAAATAAAATAACAAAACACTGATACTTTTTTCTCTCACGCTTGATACAACAGATACAGGTCCTATAATTGTATAGGAATCATAAACACATACTTAAACATCTTATTTTTGTAAGCTTTGAAATAAATCCTCTGCAAATTTCTTTACATTCCTTTATTAATTGCCCTTATGGATAAAGTCATGCTGTTTCAAAACAAGTATTTTGTAAAGATTGATAGGTAAGGAATCTTAAACATATTTAATGAAAACTTGCAAAGATAACAGAAATTTTGAACAGGTAACTTCTGGAGGTAGATGACCTTTCTAAGGTTATAATCATTAATACTCCCGGGTGCTGAATGCTTCTCAACTTGCTTGACATTTCTTGTTAATTTTCCAGAAAAAAAAAAAGGGGGGGGGGCTTATTGCAGGACTTGATCAATCAGTCTAACTGTCTTGCTTCTACTTTTCATAAAATATGCTAGAATTTATTCCAAATTCAACTAAATTATTCTACGTTGATGCTACGTATTTTCTCTTGTTGTTGATTAATACACCCCTTATACAAACACCCTCCTGCTACCTGATGCCTTCAGTAATGTCTCAATTTGTTGCTGATGACATTCAAATTTCCTCCAGAGATGCTTTGTGAAGTCACAAACAGAGGATTATGCCCATCAGAGAATGACTCACGACACAGAGTGATTGATAAGGCAAATAAATACTTAGGTGTTAGCAATCAGTCAGTTGTGATATGCAAGGGGGGAAACAAGACTGCAGACATTTCAGCTATATATCATGTTTTCTAAATTATCTCTTTGTGTGCCAATGGTCCTCTTAATAAATTATCCTGCCTCGTTATCTGATGTGGTCTATGTTTTCAATTATGCCTTTTCTCAAAACCGTGTAACAGTCAGTCTTTCTCAGCCTGAAGCTATTTCAATGTCCAACCTTCATCTCCCAAAGTCTAGATAGAAGAAATACTACACAACTGTTTTTGAGTTAAGAAGCTGTGCACACACTCATCAAATAGATGTTATGACATCAGAAAAGTCAAGACTTTATTCCCAGATTCCCCGAGCTGAGTTTTATGTAAGCAATAATACATGACACTGCATATGTTACAGTGGAGAAGAACATTTTGAGCATGTAGCGAAGCATGAGACTGAAAAATCAAGCAATTGTATCATCTCAGATGTGCCGAAGTTAAAAAAAAAAAAAATCAAAAAAACTTGGCCTTTGCACAGCAGTGAGTAAAGTCTTTGGTTTCTCTATACTTATTTTTCGGATTGACAAAAACAAATGCAATGTTTTAATAAGGAGAACTTACCTTCTAATAGAATCTAATACAAAAAGCCAAATACTTGTTTTTAACAAAGTTTGTTCTGCATGAAATTTTGGAAAGCTGAAGAATGAATAATTTAGAAAAGCAGTTTTAAGTATGCATCTCAGAAGTAATTGTTGTGGACTGCTGGTACAATGAACTCAGGCAAATGTTCAAGACATTTTATAGCATGTGTATGTGATCAGTGCACATCATAATGTTGCAGATCATATCTTCCCCCATCCCCGGTCTGGGAGGTGATCTTGAAGTCTGAACATGACCATGGTTGCAGGGCTGTGAGACACAGGTGTATTCCCTTAGATGTAAGCTTTTAAAATGTCACAAATAATCACAAAAAGGGAAGAGCTCTTGAGTTAAGCCATACGTTATTTGATTCAGGGACCATTTTGTGTTTACAGCTCCTAGTACAATGCAATCTTGATTTATGATTATAGTACCTAGTTGCTATGATGATGATAATGATAAGGCTTATAATAGAGTCAGAGGACATTGCTAATAAAACAACACATCTTCTATGGCAATCAGAATTCTGATATAAATGTTATTTAGTATGGACTTCTGATGTGAATTAGACATTTGTGTCATCTGCATTTTAAACTGGCTTCTGCATTTTTGTAAATATATGTACCTACTACTATATGTTATGCCTAGAATTTATATATGCAGTCAGTGAACTGTACATCAAAGTAACTTAAATAGTAGGTTCAGAACTATGCCTGAATTTTTTCAGCTTTGAAAGTATATATTTGCAACCTTAGAGACAACGTTTGATATCATTAATTTGGTCCAGAAAGGAGGCTGTATAAGTGTAATATTCCAAGCAGCAAATGCTTGAGCAAAAGAAAATAGTAAGCACAGAAAAGCAAACAAACTGACCAAACAACTAACCAAATGAAAAAAACAAACAAAAAAAAACTAAGCAGATTTTTAATCTGTGTCTATGTCCAGAAGTTCAAATGCTTGTCTGGAAAACAACCACATCTTTGTGTGCTAGGCATACTGAAATTCCTATATAGCAACAAGATCAGGCTCAGTAAATTTTCAGTATTTTCATCCATTCCAGAAACTGTTCAAGTGCTCCCACCAAAGACATTGCAAGAAAGAATGACAAAATGTAAAAGTAAATGAATAATCCTGATTGAATCACAATAATGCAAATATGACAAAGCTGATTGACTCTGTCAGACCAGTGCTGAATGCCAGAAAAGTTTTCCAGCATGTTCAGAATCTTTTTTTTTTTTTTTTTGTGACTAAAATACTTCACTTTTGGAAAATGTTCTCTATGACAAACATCTCAAAAGAAGAGGTGAAATATATATTTGTTGACTCATTTTCATGTGGTTTTGTTCACTAAGTTTCAGGTCTGTGTGGAGACTGACAAATAATTGAGTGAGACTAGATAGCATGACAGAATATGGAGTATGATAATGGGCATAACTGGTTGTCTTTTAGAAAATATAACACATGTGTGCTCAAAAAAGCAACAGTTAATCATTTTGTCAAAAAGTAAATTTCTGTAAAGCTCCTTGCCTTACTCAGCTTTGAAAGCATATTTTGGGGGCAGGTTATTGCAACGTATCTTCTGGATATGTCCGTTTTAACCATAAAGTCTTTTTCATTCGCCTGCCCATCTGTGTAGCTACTACTCTTGGTTGAATGCATTGGTGTAATAGGCTGTTAGTAACCAGAAACGTTACATTCACAGGGCAATCCCTGTCCATCACATACTTAATGAAGACTATAAAAAAAATAAAAATAAAATGGGGTTCATGAATTCTTGCAAATTGTAGTAACTCAGTAAGAGAAGATGCTTAAAAGACTGAGCTGATAATATGTCTACATCAATTAGAAAACTGTACATTTAGTCTTCACCAAAATGATTTACAGGCTAGGATCCCACTGAATACATAGTAAATCTTAAACTTCTAGCTATTAAATATTCAGTGTTTCTCACTCACAAGGAGGCTGAAGTCCTCCTTTCTGTATGTTGAATGGAAAGTTGTTATCCTTTACCCCTCTCAGCAACCTTCAATATTTGCCTGCTTTTAGCTTCAGCAACAGATGGTTCTCCAAAGATACCATCACAGTTTAACATCATTTACAATAGAACCTTTAAGAGCATCCTGAAAAAGGAAACTCCCAGAAGATGTTTCTGATGGATGGAAAGAGTATGATGTGTTCTCTATTTCCAGGTATGGGAATGGAGAAGTTATCAATTTTTCCAGAGACTGACATGTAAGTTTAGTCCTAAAGATGTAAAGAGGTGAACTATGATGTTGGTAACTACTACATGAAAGCATGAATAACCCCATCATTCTGACAGTTCATGCCTTTGTAAGCTTAGGAGCTAGTCTGAGTGGATGACTACACAGAATAATTATGGGCATGCGTGATTAAAGAACATCAGCTGTAACATGGATGGTAATACTAATGTTTTATTATATTCCCAGCATACAGATTCCACAATTGTATTCCGTTGTTTTACATCCACTTGCAACACCTAAAACTTGATTTGCAGCTTTTATAGAGTACAGTGAAAAATCATTCTGAACTCCCTTTTAGGAAGCAGTATGTAAGCAAAGATCACATTTTCTTATGATTCATACAATTAAGGATACTTTCATAAATCACCCAAGAAATTCATTATAAAAACAAACAGATTACATTTCCTTCCGCTAAACAGAAAATGTTATTGTTGCTTCCATTCCAGCTTGCAAAGACACAGCATCATTACTCCAATATACACTGTGTGTGTATAAACACATACAGATATACATACATATGCACACATTATGAGTTTATGGTTTTGAAATCTTAAATTTAAGTAGAATCAGAATCTATTCATCTTACCAAGTTCTAACAATTTCATAATTTTTTAAAAGGCACTAGCCTCTAATGTAGTGTTATTGATCAAGATTGCTCAGAAGATAAAACTCTGTAGGGACTCCATCACTTCCAGACAGAGTATTTTCCCCTTGTATAGTGCTAAGGAGTTGATAATCAAGGGTGTAACTGACCCCAAAGAAAAACAAAAAGCATCAGAAAAGTATGAGAAATTGTTCAAATGATTGAGGTGGTCCTGAAACTGAGAGAAAGTGCAAAGCACAAGCTGATAGCAGGTGCATATGGACGGAGTGGATCAAGAGTGGTGAATTATACAATGAATTCAGAGGAACCAAAGGAACCATTCAGGTTACATGCATAGAGACCAAATCATTCAAACACAGAGACAACAAACAACAACAACAAAACAAACAAACAAAAAAGCCAACCAAAAAAAAATATTTTTTTTTTGCAATGTCACTGAACCAACTACCTCAACTAACTCAGGGCCCTTTGGCATGTACATTTTATATAGCTTCCTATGATGCCTTTAGTGAAGACTTGCATTAATTACTTAAAATCAATATTCATATCATTAACCTAGTCAGAAAACTTCCAGTGCTCTGAATCAGTTCAGTGGAACAGATTTTTCTATACTGCTAGCAAACCAGATTTATTCTTTTTGAACGTGCCAGCTTCATAACAAGCAAAAAAAAAAAGAAAAATGAATCTCAGACTGTCACTTAAAGCATCATACTTTTAACCTCCTCCTTTCGTCCATAGCTCCTTACCTTTACTGACACCCTCTGGTCCCTATCTCTAAGTCAGTTTTGAATTCATTCCAGCACTCCTTCCAAAATTTACTTTCCAAATCAATATTGTGTGGAGCACAAAACTGGACATTTTCTGAAACCCCCATAAATCATATCACTGATTCGCCAGTAGTCTACCATGTCAGCAACTTATTCAGGGGACTCAAGCAAATTTGCCAGTCATGACCTTCCTGTATTGAATCTGTGCTGACAGTCCTCTAAGTTATTCATTTCTTAAAGTTGCCCTTTATTATTTCCTAACAGCTGAGTTTTTAATCATCCTCTTTACCGTATTTGCTAGGTTATTTTTCCTCAAGATCTGTTTTCAAACTTCTTTTCCAACAAGTTCTTCAGCCAGTCAGAATTTTTTTTTTATTTCCTAATTTCATTCTTATTACATCTGGCCTTGTTATAAAACTAAGTTAACATTCCTTAAGATTTTAACCCAAAATTAAAAATATAACCTTCAGCTTCATATTGAACAACAAAATTGCAATCTAGAGATCTCTACTTCACAGACTATTTGTAGCTGTCTTCACACTTTTATGTCACACACCGCTAGTTCTCACTTTTTGTATTGGCATTTGTTCTGTAAGCGTATGAAACAGAAGTACTGCATGCTGAATAGTTCACTTTTTAAACTAGTTAGTTGTTATCTTCCTGAACATTTAACACTTCAACCTCCACTTATATATGTATTTGTTGTCTTCTAAGACTTTGTCTTCTTAACCACTTTTCTTAATAGATAGTTAGAGGCATATTGCCACAGAGGGCCACTGTACATGAAATATTATTTAATTACTAGAGTTCATGTCTCAGTTTTCTGTCTTCCTTTTAGTATGCCTCACACTGGAAAGTAAGCTTCTTCCCAAGTTGCACGATACTGAAATCTATCTATATGTATGTTTCTCTTTTCGTACTCGAAACTTTGCAGATAAATGCTACACTTGTTAAAGAAATTTTATGAAAATGATATATTTACAAATTCTGATAGATAATTTGATAGTATTTTAAAGTAATGGCCCATTTATTCCTAATTCTTTTGGTGTTCACTGTAATAATATTAATCATTATTAACTGATTTAGCATAATATTGATTACATAAAGTACTTCTGAAGGAGTTCTACTGTAACTCAGAAATAATTGATTGCAGTTTTATTAAACAGAAAATGTCATCCAAATTTTAATTGTCAGGAATTCCCCTTAGCTTTTGGCTTACAGTCACCATGTAATTTATTTGTAGTTTCAAACTTCAGGGTCTGATCCAACGCCTACCAAAGACTATGGGAATGCTGTACTCCTGTACAAGATTATGGCATCAGGTCCTTCACTGAAAACAACATTGAAAACGTGTCATTCAAGGAAAGTACTATCTTAAAAAAATAAAAAAAAATGAGAACAAACTTTGCTAAAATGTTAAATTTCTTAAAGGCTAGAAAACACACATAGAAAACTTTAGTTCTAGTAGTCACATTACACTATCTTGTGTTTCTTATGTTTTATGAAGTTTCTGTGCTCAGCAGGAATGAAACTAAATATCTGAGCGAGTACAGATAGAGTAAGGGATGGTGATTTTTTTTCTGAGATAAACATAGAAGCATAGTTTCATACTCCATGATACAGGAATAACTCTCAGTTCATCTAGCTAGCTCATAGACATTTCAAATAGTCTTATCTACTGTCCTCACCTCAGAAAGGAAAAATCAGCGCATCTTTATGTAATTCCATCTCCTCTGCCTGTCAGCAAAGGAGAACAGTTCTGGCACTGCACTTTTTCTAATTAAGGAGATAATTGTTTATCCCAAAGCCAAGTACCATCCTGAACTTCACAACACAACTTCTAGTGCTTCACCATAAACTCAGTATGCTAGATTATTTTGCTTCACCCTCAAGCATTTGCTTGGTAGTTCTTCTAAACATTAAAAAATTAGCACATTAAGGTAGGCATTCTTTCTCCAGAGTACGTATTTGTTCGAAGAGCCTTACATCTCTCTTCACAACTCATTCACTGCAGTAGTTTGCTAGCTACTCAAACGACAGGAAGCATATAACAGATCACAGTAATTTCTGCTTCAACTTTTCTGCTCAATTATGACAACAATTTCAATGCAAGATTCAAAACAAAAACCAAAACACATAAACCCTGCAGTAGAAGCCCAAAAATGGGATCTCTCACCATTGCTGGCTTCACAACAGACTGCTCACAGAGATGCCGCGATGGATATTTCAACAAATAATCTACACACACTCAAAAGTCTAACCAGGGAAATCAGTGCCTGGCTGGGGGAATGGCAAAGACACTTACCGCTGCTGTGGCACCGTCTCTCTCTCGCCCTGACTCTCAGTCTCTCTCTCCCATCCTCCTGACAGCCTCAAATATAGCAGTCCCTTATGCTGTTCAGCCTGTGGGGAGCAGAGGATTGCGGAGTTGTTTTTTTTTTTTTTTCCTGCAATTTTTTTTTTTTTTAAACCATCCAGAGGTAGTTCTCCAGACCCGACCGCCTCTCCTCGCCTCGCTCACTGATGAAGAGACCCAGGTGAAGGCATTCGCGGCAGCAGCTCCCGTGAGCCCCTCCCGGCCCCGCCGTGCCCCCTCCCCGGCGGGGGGGGGGGGGACCAGGGCACCTCCCCCTGCCGATCCCGGGGGGGCGGCGGGGGCTGTACCCGCCCCCGGCCGGACGTGTGTGTGGGTATATGTGTGTGTCCGTGCGTGTGTGTGATGTGTGTGGTTATCTGTGTGCCATCTCACGCCGCCGCCTGCGGCTCGCCCCTACCCCTAAGCGTACGCGGACCCCCCCCCCATCCCTCCTTCTCCCTCTCCTCGCTACCTTCCTCCTCGATTTTCTCCCCGTCCCCACTCCTCTGACCCAGAGCGTGAAGCAAGAGGGCGACCTGGCGAGCGCTCTCCCCTGATCTGCTGCCCGCCCCTATAACCCAAGCCACCAGCTTTCCCCAGAAAACCCCTTTCTCCCCCATCCCCTCCTTGCCACCCCCTTCCAGATAGATAGATAGATAGATTTTTAAAAATTATTATTATTTTTTATTTTTTCTGAAACGTTTTTTATTTCCCTCCAGCGTGGACGACCCTCCCTACCCTCCACCCTGCTGCCGGCTCCCGTTCTCCCTCTTCACACCGCGGCTGCGGTAACTGGAAAAACACCGGGGCAGCAGGCGGGGGGTCGGGAGCTGCAGCGCCGCGGCTCCGGCAGCCCCTTCTCGCCTTCCCTCCCCGTTTCCCTTCATCCCCCCGCTGTTAATTGCAGACCCCTTCGACCGAGCGCAGCGCAGCGCCCCGCCTCGCCGCCGCTCCGCGCCGCTGCGCGCCCCCTTCGCCGCTCCGCGAGTTGGGCTCTCGCTTCCTCGGCCGCTTCGTGCCCATCCCTACACGTAGTGCGCGCTCCCACTCCGTGCCTTTAATGGCTACCCTCAGGATTTAACCCCCCTCCTTTCTCCCCCCCCCCCCCCTTTTTTTTTTCCCTTTGGCAACGACAACTTTCTGCTTTAACTTAATGCTTCTCTGCCCTCCTATACATTTTTTCCTTGCTCTTTTTTCCCACCCCTTCGGCAAGTAATGAGGTCTTTTTTTTTTTTTTTTAACGTATGCATTAAGTGAGTAACTGTTGTTCAGTTCCCATTCTCCGAGATTTTTCTCTGCTTCAATGACTCCATGTCGTTGGTTAATGCTTTCTAGACCTTTGTGGTGTACAAATATATGTGTGTATGCATTTTTTTCTACTAATTTGTATTTATTTTTCATATTTTTTTATTTGTGTATTTGTTTCTTATAAATCATTCTTCGTTTGTTTTAGATGCATGAGGAAGAGGAATTGTTCAATTTAGGAATTTGCTGTGGGTTCTTACACAACTCCAGTCTTAAATCTTGGCAATACTAATATAAGTTTTTCTCCTTGTGTCTTTTGCTTGTCTTTCATATTGACGCCTCTAGCAAGATAAGTTATCAGTGATGAGTGACACAGTTTTGTGATCTTGTACGCTGTATGGAGGTCTGTTAGAGGATTTACAATTCAACGTCATGTTGAATGAATTTTGTCTACTAATATCAGTGAGGATGAGTTGGGGAAAAAAAAAAGGACTTTCAATTCCCCCCCCCCCTTTTTTTTAATTTTAAAATTGTAAATCTGCTTCTTCATTACTTGCTACCGCTGTCTTAAATTTTATAGTGAAAGACTGAGAATGAGCCTATCATTAGAAATGGGCTTTTAATACATTGTCCCATACAAACACAGAAGAAAATCATATCCACAGCTGTGGATGGTTCTCTAGGCATATTTCTGTTGGGCAAATAATGTTGCAACTTGACATGTCAAAGCTTCTCTTCATTGACTCAATTCGCAGAACATTATCATCTGGTCATTATTTCCAGTGTTACTAGGTTACAAGGCAGCATTTAATCAGAAGCCAGGAATAGGGACTGCATTAATTCTGATAGTATGAATAACTTATGAGACTCCATTTCTCAATATTTCCAAAGTGGACATTAAAGCCAGAAGCATTCTTGATAACAAATGTATTTTTTTCACAATGGTAGTTCGATAGTCATTTATGAAAACAGTAAAGAATTACATGTGAAGAGGTGAGATTCATTAGTTCTTTTTACAGGTGGAGATGGAATTAAAAAATACTCTTATTTTTTAATTTATTTTTATTCATTATTTTTTTAAGTCATAAAGACTGGATTTCATGGCCTCTACCTTGTGAAGTTTGTAGATGAAGCTTATTTTTAACTACCATAAGGAACGCATACTGTCCACATCGGGTTACATTATTTTTGCTTTTAACTCACTTCTACTTAGAGCTCTTGTCAAGAAACGTATTTATTTTGAATGGCAACTTTTATATTTGCTTCTTTCTTTTTAGCTTCACAGCAGTGTTTCTACAAGGGCATGTTTTTACATTTTCCTTTAAAATAATTATGAATGGACAATATATGTTTAAGCACTGGCATTCTTCTTTGAAAGTAAAGTAACACACAGCTTTTAAGACAACCTGTTAAAATTTCAGTTGATTGTGTGTATCCTTTGCAAGGTCAGTTCTGTTTTCACTTCATCATGTAAGAACTCAAGCTGTTTTATAACATATATATGTTCAATGTTTAATGCACTGACATTGAATAAAATTCACCGCCTTGTTTCAGTATTATTGTTGTTTTACACTTTAAGTCAATCTAGCTGCATTTTGCTTATCTGATATAGGTGTCTAACTATCTCCATATAAATACCTTAATCTCTCTATCTCAATGTCCCCAGTGGGCAAGCAAACAGCTGCAGCACACCTGCAGGGTCTGAGTTGTTTCTGAGCTCTTCTCTTCTTTATTTTGTACATCTTTCCTTTTCATTGAGTCTCTCTTCTTTTAAGCTGAACATTATTTTTTTCTTTGCCACATGGAGAGCTATCTGAGCAATACCATTATTATTGGGAAATTTTAATGTTCTTCCTTAACCAAATGCAGAATATAAGTAAAGCTAAGGAGTGAATTACAAACAAAATAATTGGCTGCACAAGCTCCCAAACATCTGTGTCTGCAACAGCACCAGGTGTATAGCTTCAGAGTGGCATGAAAACTCCCCTCTCTCTTCCCCTCCCCATTTATTATAAGTTCCTTCAGGTAACAGAGAACAGTAAAACTGTTGTTTTTAATTTGTTTGATTGTTTGTTTTGAAAGTATGCATTGAGCCTGTTTTAGTATATAACTGTGTAATTTTAGTTGCAACCACCATATTTTGTCCTTCCCTACAACATCTGGGTAGGCCCATTCAGCTCCTCATGGTTACATAATTAGAGTTATAAGAATTTTTTTAGGGAGATAAGCGGAATTATGTGTAAATGTGACACATAATTCTTCAGGCCTTCGGCAAACAGGAAGGGATTCAGAGCCAACCATGGAGACTTTCAGTTATAGCAGATAATTAACAAACTGGAGATGTTAGCAAAGTCACTGCATAAAACAAACAAACAAACAAAAAACTAACAACCTTTGGGGACTTGAGCATCCTGACTTTTCAGAAGTGCAGACAGATGACAGCTGGTTCAACATAAAGACTGAGAGAAAGTTAACCTATCTGAAAGATTTTTGAAGCAACTGCATGAAGCATATACCATATTGTCTTATATCATGTCAGAATGGTCTTTTGTATCCTGCAAAAGAAACCTTTAAACTGAATATATTGTTTCCTTGAGCCATGGCCTAAGTAAGAGAGGATGATGGAGCTGTACTGAAGTTAGTAATGTACCTTAAAGGTGGGGAGGACATTCTATTCCTTGGCAGAAAATTCTGCTGTAAACTTCAACTGCTGTCTGGATAAAGAACAAATAGTCTGGGTACTATGTATTTTGATATGTCCAGGTAATGTCATTATATTGCTACTAAAATAACAGTAATTAAAGAACAAACTAGCAATGCCATGATATTCATTTTTTAGCAGAGACAGACTTGAAGTTCCCTTGTCTCTGCAGATGCCACAACCACAGGGAAAGGCATAGGGAAGTGATAGATTTGAATATCTTAGTCTTATCCCAAACCCATTTGCACATTGCTTCTCTGCGTGTCACTCATTTTATAAGGAGCTGGTCCACAGGAAGCCAGAGGAACAGATTCCTAAAAATGTCTACTGGATATTGGTACAGAAGTTACCATCAAAGAGGGTTCCTATTACTTTTCTGAGTGGTTTGCTCAAGTGCAAAATAACTTTGTACTTTCAGAAGCTGAATAAAGATCAGAAGGGATTTGCAGAATCATATTCTCTTCTGGCTTTCCTAACCTTGTGAGAGACGTACCTGGAACATCTGTTATCAGACACAATGAACTGCTTTTGGTGCTGCGATACAACTTACTAGTTAGTATGCTGGGAATAGCAAAACCATAATATTACTCATTCCTTCCAGCTTGATCTTCACCATATGCACAGGAAGGATCTAGTGTCCCCTGGAGACTGTTTTTATCTTCTACAAACATGGAGCAAAGCTTCTGCTGTACATGAGAGCAAAATTCACAAAGGGATAAAGAGTGGAGAAAGAACATACCTGTTTGCCACTGTGGCCATCCCTTGCTAACATGAGATGTTCAGATAGCAAATAAGGAATATGGTGAGTCAAAATCCTCAGAGGAGAGAAAAACAAAAAGGAAAATAAGAGGTTCCCTGAGATGCAAAGAATTTCAGAATAACCCATACTTATGTCTGAATGTTCTAGTAGCAAAAAGAACTGGATAGTAACAAAGAAAAATCCCAGAACATTCCCAAACAAAATCTCAAAAGAGCAAAGGACATGAAGAATGAAAAGGAACCCTCCTTTCAATTACAGAACGGTCAGAATTTGTGCCTTCTGAATGCAGACAGAGGTATATACTAAATTTAGCTTCTGGACTCATATTTCAATACCTAAATATAAGTGGTCTGATTTTTTTTTTTGAAGTTGAGCAATTTTTGTTGAAGTTGAGCAATTGCAGATTCTTTATTTTATTTTTTTGCATGTGTGGTTTGAGTGGTTTGTGTTTTTTTTTTTTCTTTTGATTAAGTATCTAACTCTACCTTGTAATATATTTGAAAATAACCATTGTGTTTTCCAAAGAAGTAAGATGCTGCAATGCTGCAAAAGTAAAATTTTCCTCCTTGTGTACTTCTATTAATTATTATTTTTTTTCCTTGAGTTCAACAGAAGTACATTAAAAAAGTAGGGTTGTTGTTTGAAGCATCCTTGTCATAAAAATCTTAGAAGTGTAGTACAACTAACTACACTAGCAGTGAATTAAGCTTTTCATTAATTTTAAATTATCAGCCTTCAGTCCTAGGTGATTTTCTTAATAAATACAATAACAAAAATCTAAAATTTATGACATACACAATTTATGTATCTCAGAGTACATGCCATTACCTTTTGTTTCAGAAGATTTGGGACTCAGTGAAGTTAGGAAGACAAGGCTCCTGTAGGTTACTAAGAACCATTGTCTCCTGGAATTTCAGCATTTCAGGGTCACACAAGGAAAAAGGGAATTCTGAAATATGACACAATGTACAAGGCAAATAAATACATAAATAAAGCTGATTAATGTTATCCTCCGGAAAACTAGGTGACATCATTAGAAAGTCCTTGTTTAATGAAATGTGTATACCTGAATTTCTGAATTCTCATTTTCTCATTTGAAAAGGAAAAAAAAAAAAAAAAAGCCAACCAAATAATCCCTTTTCCTAATGCCTTCATGAAAACAAACAAACAAAAAAGAAGAAAGGGAGACTATATCTGTGAATATCTTCCTTGAGTCTGGGAAAATCCTGATAATTCTCAGATTATTCTATTAACCTCTGAGTTCCCCAGAACAGCTGACAATTTTACTCTGAGTTCCCTACCATCATGTTACCACATAAAAGAATTGTATCAAGAATGCCTGAAATGAAGAGTCTGTAGTAACTGCAATTAAAGTAGCACAAATCAACTTTCCCTAGTTTACCTACCTGCCTGCCCAAGGGGTTTAGATTCAACATTTGAATTTTCCCTTTGAAGTTTTATCCTTTATATTACAGTTTACTAGAAGTAGTGAATTTGGAACACCCTATTTGAAAACAATACAAAAGAAAGCTAGAGTGAAACTGTTTCTTCAAGAACAGCTGGCACTGCCTGTTTAGTTCAGATATAAGCATGCTGAATATCTGATCAAATCTACATATTTAATGATGGCATTAATTTAATAAAATGAATTAATATAGTAACAAAGTTTATGTGTTGACTTGGCAGGTGAACTTAAAAAAGAAGATGACTTTTAAACCTTTAATTGTCTAAGAGAAGAATAATTATCTGACAACATATCTTTCATCTTAGGACCACAAAACTAAATAAATTCCTAAACATACATACTTGAACAGAGGTTATAACATATCATTTATAAAATGTATACATAGAATGTAGGATAACCCACAGAACATTAATTATAGCACTTATTCCACAGATGTTCTATGAAAGCTCAAATAAAATGTGTCTACAATTAAAACTGAATATATACTGACTTCATTAACTTAACAGCTGCACCAATAACCAATACTAAGGAACATACCCTACTTTGTTAATGTCTTGATACCATCTGCAACAATCAAAACTATTGGGTTTTAAAGCAGAAGATGTCTTACTGGTATTGTGATCACAGCTACCTCAATATGCTTACACATGCTACTAAAGTGAATTGATCTATTTCAAGGGAACTTCAAGGGTTATGTGCAGCAAGACAATTTCCTAACAGAAGTGGATTTGCCACAAAGTCAAAAACAGAGAATCCCAATGTCCTCTTTCCATTTCTCATGTGTTCAAACATGAATTTCTCATGTGTCCAAACAAACAAAAATTCAGCTTCAGAGCAAATGTGGGGAAAGAGACTGAAATACCATAGGAAATCTTTATGCGAACAGTTATTTTTTTCACTTTTGACATCACAACCCTGTCATTTTCACCCATATTTCAAAGTGTAACTTCCAGCTTTAAAAAAAAAAGGAAAAGAAAAACATACACACAAAATAATCAGAAATCCCATCATACAGGATCACAAAGACATTCAAGGAAATATATCAGATTTTTAAATCTGCTTCACAAACTCTCCTAACATGAAAGCAGTAAGAGTTAAAAAGAGGCATAAAATTATATACTATCAAGAGACGATTCCATCAGATTTATACAGCATTCAGGTTTTCCTCCAGTCTCTTTTTTGGAGCTGAACTTATATCTACTCTTCTGAGTTTTCACTAGCAATGTTCTAGGTATTGCAATCTGTCTTTCACTGCTAATGCTTACATTATATCCTTACACAGCTGGTTCTTTTCTGTCTCTGTAGCTCCTCCAAATTTCCAGGACAATTCCTACTTTTCAGTTACTACTTCTCCTGCCCCGTTTCCTCTCTTATTCTCTTCCACACCTGTCATGTCTGTTGGTCAGAATTTATGACTCATGTAACTTTCATAGCTCTGATTCCCAGCGTTCCTTATTTTCCTTTTCCCAAACTTTCCTCACTTATTAGTCAGTGTTTTCCTCCTCCTCCTCCTCCTCCTTGCACTCCCTTTCTGATGTTTCTTGTTGCAATATGCTGCTTTGCTCAACAGTTACCTCCTGTCACCTCTTTTTTGTGCTTGCCTCAGATGTTGCAGTTTTTTTTTTTTCTTCCCATATTTCCTGTGCTTCTATATCAATTGAGCACTAGCAAAGATATACTTTAAAGCACTAGAAAAATAACTTCTTAGTGCACAGGTTCACATTCTGTGGCCCGCATTAACTGGCACTGAGATTTTGGAAGTCTTCTTCAGTCTGTGTAATTGTGGCCTGGACTGTGCTCAGTCACTTTCCAGGTGTGAAGCTTGCTCAGACAAGTCAAAGCTCTGAGCTGGAATACAGAAGCTATGAGGAATGAATCTGACAAACCTTTAGAAGGACTTTCCAAGCTACTGTGGAAGGATATTTTTCAGGGGGTTGCAGCACAGAAAAATGTAGTTTTATTACCAAGATTGTAACAGACACACCTTTGGTTTACAACCACATTCTGCTAAGAGGTCAAGCTCTTACTCTGAAGTGTTCACAAAGTAACTGGTGAATTTGTTATAATTTAACATCAGAGAAACTTAGCACATGCATTAGCTTGTGTTCAGAAATGTCTGAATCATTTTTCAGAAACATTCATAAAAAAAAATAAATCATCTGCCTGACAGACACCTAGTGGAAAAAATTTCAAACTGAGTGTTAAGTTTTGGTAAAGTTATTAGCATCCTCAATCAGAATCTTCTAAAGAGAAGTATCAAGCAAGAATAACTCCAAAGACAATACCAGCTCCATCTATAATAAAATCTTTTTGTATTAAATTATCAGCTATGTTTTTACTAATGAAAGAATATTAAGATATCTGTTTTCCTTTCAAAGTATTAATATAAGGGATGGAAGGGCTTTTTAAAAAGGTTTTTTTTTTTTTTTTCTTTTTCTTCTTTTTGGTAACATTCTTTGTAATAGAGTGACAGACTGGATGATGGTTTACTTTTTACATGCACAGCTGTATACGTTCCTGTCATTAGGAATGGCTATCCAGCTGGATAGATTGTGGCTTTGCTGCTTGGCCCTGGAGGCTACAGGCTGAGAGGTGGTATCCTCTAATGAGGGGAAATTGCAGCTCTCCAGGAGCAATCAACCTGCTGTGGTAGGGAAAATTGTGGAAAGTTTCATTTGTTGCTCCAAGACAAATGGGGAAGGATGGACAGATGCACAGACAAAGTTAGCAGGGAAGCTGCAGTGTGGTGGAGGCTTCTGAGAGCCAACTCATAGTAGGGCCTCAGGGACAGAGAAACCAGCTGTTACAGCCAGCATGGGATTTGTTGTTGGAAAGGAAGCAGTCTACAAGGGCATAACAGAAAATGGGGAGTTGTATGTGTGTGTTTAAACTTGTTCTCTATTTTCATTATTTTAAAAAGGTTAATTTTCTAGTTTGTGTTTCAAAAAAATAGCTTTTGAACTTCAAAGTATTTTAGTGCTTTTATTGTTTTTTGGGGGGATCTCTTTATTTAAAGAATTGTGGATATGGATACATCTCAGAGCTGCATCTTAAGGTCCCACTTCAAAGGATTTATTAAGAAAAGAGAGAGAGAGAGATTTTTACCCCATACCAGACTAGTTCTGAATGATTAGGCAAAGGATACGTTAAGTATTTAGTAGAATATCAGTTATTGTTGTGAAATATCAGTCAATTAGTGTAAAGCACCTTTACCATGGGAAAAGATTGGAAAAATAGTTATAAAATTAACTAAAATGTGTTCTATAGAATTTGTATTAGCATAGGATTAAGGTTTTGATAAATACATTTCTGGTTTTAATTGAACAGACTGAAAGCAAAACTGTTTATGTGTGAAAGACATTTTGGCAGATATATAGCCAAGTACCATTTAGTGAAATTTAAAGAGCGATGACAATATATAAGGATTTTTTTTAGCATACTAATAGCATAATTTAAAAGCAAAAGCAATTTGTTAAGAATTAAATTGCATACTCTGCATGTGCAGTAAAAATGTTTTGTGCCCCTCAAAAGGTTTTATTTTCTTAGGGAGAGTATACATGCTAATTGAATAATAAACTTAGAAATAGCATTTTTCCAAGCATTCTGGTCTATTGTCTCCATAACAGATTCAAAACACTGGTAGACTAATCCTTCTCCTATTAGGTACATAATGCATGTTACATAAATGGCATAATTATGTTTTTACTGTAGTTGATGGATTTTAACATGCACTTTAAATGTCATGATACTATGAGAAGCAGCTGTAAAAATGGCATCTTGCTGCTTTATATCTATTTCCCCCAATCAGTGACTTCCACAGCAGTTTTGAAAGTCTGAAGGTGTGCTAACTGCCACTATTGCCATCCCAGAATGGTGTGTGAATATCTTTCTACCTGACACATCCTCCTCCTCCACCAGTGCCAATTATAACAGAGTTGGACTCAAGGGATTACTAGCAATTTCTTTAATGATGCACTAGAGCTCCTATTGCCCTCTTAGATTTACTTTGCAACACTGACAGTGACAAAAAGGTGTGTGTCTTGGCTGTTAAATTAGAATCATAGAATCATAGAATATCCTGAGTTGGAAGGGACCCATAAGGATCATCAAGTCCAACTCCTGGCACCACACAGGTCTGCCCAAAAGTTTAGACCATGTGACTAAGTGCACAGTCCAATCGCTTCTTAAATTCAGACAGGCTTGGTGCAGTGACTACTTACTTCCCTGGGGAGCCTGTTCCAGTGTGTGACCATCCTCTAGGTGAACCTCTTCCTGATGTTCAGTCTAAACTTCCCCTGCCTCAGCTTAACAACGTTCCCATGGGTCCTATCACTGGTGATTATGGAGAATAGGTCAGTGTCTGCCCCTCCACTCCCTCTCGTGAGGAAGTTGTAGACTGTGATGAGGTCTCCCCTCAGCCTCCTCTTCTTCAGGCTGAACAGGCCCAGTGACCTCAGCCGCTCCTCATATGTCTTCCCCTCTAGGCCCTTCACCATCTTCGTTGCCCTCCTCTGGACACTCTCCAAAAGTTTAATGTCCTTTTTGTACTGTGGTGCCCAGAACTGCACATAGTACTCGAGGTGGGGCCGCACCAGCTCAGACTAGAGCGGGACAATCACTTCCCTCGACCGACTAGCGATGCCATGCTTGATGCACCCCAGGATACTGTTGGCCCTCCTGGCTGCCAGGGCACACTGCTGGCTCATATTCAACTTGCTGTCAACCACAACCCCCAGATCCCTCTCTGTGGGGCTGCTCTCCAGCGTCTCGTCGCCCAGTCTGTACGTATAGCCAGGGTTGCCCCGTCCCAGGTGAATTGTATGAATGAGTTGTAGTTTCTTCTTGGTGTATATTGCCTTTCTTTGGCCACCATCCAGTGTTTGCCCCATGAGTTCCCTTTCTGTCTCCAAGAAGCTGTCACAAATGGAGCCACAATAAACGTAATACACAGACCACAGCTTTCCAAAGAGTTGGCAGACACAGGCAGCAATGATAAAAGATCAACGAGAATTTCAAGTGTTGCTTTAAATGCCTGTTAAGCTGCGAGCGCCTCACCTTTGATCACCAGCCACGCACAGAATTTTTGTTGTTGCTGTTATTTAATTTACATACACACAGTGGCCAAGAGGTTAGGGGTAGCACAATGCATTTACACCTTTACAAAAGGTGTGCCATTTTGTGTCATATCTTGTACCTGGAAGAATCACATTTTTTCTGTATGTCCATTCATAGCAACCTTCTGAGTGTTTATGTGACTAAAGGTTCATGGGTCCAACAACAGGTACATGCTGTCCCTTTATGTATGGGTATGTGCAACACAAGTAGTGAAATGTACAGGTTTGCTAATTGGGTTTCCTGTGTACTTGCCAGGGATTAAATAACTGATCAGGATTGCTAAAGTGCCAACAAGAAGCAAACTTCTGGTAGGTAGTAAGAAATTAGTCACTCTTAATACTTTTAGTCCTTTTTTAAATAACAGTGCTGAATCTAGTTTGCTTATATAGTGAAATCAATCATAATAAATGTGGTCTTGAATATATGTAATATAACTAGTGATTCAAAGGTGGAGAAGGTTGCTTTTAGACATTTGCACTGGGTTTTGCAAAGTACCTAACATTTTAATTGATATTTTCCTTAAGAACTTCCAAAGAAAAGTATTAATATTTCTGAAATCATGTAAGATATCATAGGATTCAGCTATGGCTGATCCAGCTGTCAAGGACCTAACTGGAATTTCCTTAGAGTCAAAGATGACTCACATTCATTTTGCCAGGTTTTAAACAGGGCTTCTAATCCGCTTAATAATCAGTTTACAAAATATAGGAATATTGTCAATCGTTTATGCTTGCTGTATGAGAAAAGGAGTACTTCATTCTGTATTGATCTCCTTATTTCAGTACAGGTCATTGCAACATGCCCTTAAGAGGATTAAAACAAGCAATAGGAACTGAAAGATTCCAGGATATCTTTAATTCCCCAAACTCCATGAGCCTCCTCCTCCAATTTCTGTGGTTTCATACAGGGAGGAAGCTCATATTACACTCTGAAACTTCTGCACATTTCAAGTCTTTATAAAAACTCAATGACTGATCAGTCATATCTCTAATGTTTTGTAGTCAAAGCACTGAACCAATTTTCATGAGATTTGGAATCAATTTCTTGCTGTACTACAAACCCCTCGGATGGACTTGGACCAGTGATTTATTTATTTATTTATTTTCCCAGTTCTTCATAATGACTTTTCCTAACTTTATGACTATATCGAGTACATTTTCTGAGCCAGAATACGATGTAGTAATAATTCCTATTTTGTCCTCATAGGAGTATTTAACATAATGGCCTGATTTTGGGTATAGATTAAGGGTAGGTTCTCTAGATGTCTGTTTCATGTATGATTTTTTTTTTTTTAACTTTCTTCTGTGGTGAACTGTGGGTTTCTTGTTAATTGATACCTAGATATAAAGCCTTACTTCTGGAAATAACTAAGCAATTAATTTAACAAAATGAACTGATCAGAATGTATGTGTTTATTTTGAATTATATTTCTACACATAAATGTTAATTAAAATTCATTGCTGCTGGTAATAACATTATTAACATGTATACAGTGTACAGTTAACAGAAACAGAAGTAGCATTAATTAGTGGAATTAGGTGTTTTTTCTATCGAGAAAGAGTATCCCAAATGGTAATTGCATATATTCATATCTTCTCTGCAGATATTACTAAAAGCATCATTAAATCAATATAACACCACTTTAGAAACACTAAATAGGTTTAGTGATTGGGGACTAGACAGAGATTTCACAGATATAACTCTGTGGTTTGTATCACTGAAAGTAAAACAACGTATGTGGGCGTCTTTTACTTCCAAATTATTGCTTTTCAGGTGCTTTTGAATCATTTGACATCTTATTAAGTGGCCATTGTGTAAGTTCATATATTCATTTTTTTTTTAACCTTTTTTCTCAGGTGTTTAGTTTTCAAATTAACAAACAGTGCAGTCACACCAAACCCCCTGTAAATCCCAGTCTTTCTTTCCTCTTTTAGTGATATACCAACTACAATTTTACAAGGATTAATTCTTTTGACACCTCTGAGGGGCAGATATAGTAAATAAGTTAACAGAGGGAAACTCCATGACAGGAGAGAGAAAAGGTTTCCCCGGAGGTGTTACACTTAGGGTGAGACAATTTAAAATTTAGTGAGCCTGACTGCCAAACTCTGCGCTCAGACCACAAGTCCAAAACACTCCTTGAAATTTAGCTGCTTGTTTTCAATAATGTAAATAGTATGCTATTATGGCAATGAAGTTGAATTATCTTAATTGTCATCTTGTAGCCAGAAAGATGTAGGAGATATGTGATGTATAAATCCTTCTATGGAAACCTAGAATAACAATCAGTGCTGGAAAAATTAGCTGTATGTTATTAATTAGTTGTAGTATTAATTAGCTGTATGTTATTACTAAACATGGCAATATATCACATGAATGGTTAACTTGTAGTGACAGAACAAGTTGACTGATTAAAGTCAATGTTATGCAGGTAACGTGCTAATATGAAGAGGAAAGTAGAATTAATATTGAAGTTACTGAGATTTTATCAATTATAAATACCCCTTTATATGTTTGTGTGTTGTACTCCTAAGAAGGACGGTGAAAGATGATGACAAATAAATTTTAAAAGTGATACTTAGCTGGTCAGCCTGCATTTAGGAAAGCTAAATATTATGCAGGACAACAGTGGTTGGAGAAGAGTGTGACAATATTAGGGTGTTCAGAAAATGTTATGTCTGTATGCCATAAAACAGTTTTGCAGTGGGATCCAGGTGTCATTGATAAAATTCAATTAACAACAGCAACAGAATTAAAAAAAAAAAAAAAGTAGGGATTGGAGGGTAGCACGATATGTAAACAATATAGAGGAAGGAACTGAAGTAGGGCTTAAACTGCAGATGGTGAGAGTGGTGCGAAACTCAAAGATGTGGAACATGATGATAAAATATCTCTAAATTTCATATGCAATGTACAGCCTCTCAGCTCTTTCTCTTTTTCACCTCCTCAAATTCCACCCTTGTTCCTTACTGTCGATGGATGCCATGATAGCTTGTCAAAGCCATTTCAAAATTTGCTAGCAGGGGAGTAAGAAGGAATAGCTTTAGGCACGCACTTACTTCCAGGAGCTCATTCCCTTTCCAGAGGTGGCTTAATTGTTCAAAAATCCTCGTCAAAATAAAGACTAATCTGGGGATTTGAACAGGAATGCTCAGCTTTGACTGAGCCACCAGGCTTGGCTGAAGTCTCACAATGATGACAAAGCTTTATAGTAAAACCAATTCCTCATGGAAGAGAGAGTCCGAGAACATGAGAAAATAGAGCAGAAATGTCTCTTTATACACAACTCACTGACAGCATAGAGCATAGTGAGGAGCAATAAATGTGCTAACTGGGTCTGGAAAATTAAATCTTCCTTTGTATAGACCATTCTTTTGGGGAACCTGGATATACTTTGCCTGAAGCTTCCTTTCCCCAATTTCTTTGAAAGGAGTAAGAGGGTTAGTCATGATAAAGCCTATAACTCTCTAGTTTGTAATAGTGCTACCTCTGTGATACCTGCTGTTGGCAGCCTACAGACAAACTATAGTGAGGGATATGTACTGTTGCCTTTGCTCACATTGAGCCTTAGCTTATTTAATTACTGGTCTCAGAGATTAGTAACATAAACTTCATGGTGTAGTGGGCATCTCTAAAGGACATTTCAATCAAATCACATTAATTCACTATTGAATTTATAAATATTATGAAATCATAAGGCACAATGTGCCCTCATTTCTAACCTACAAGAAACTTTAAACAGTGTATTTAAGGTCACCTTGGGGTTAATTTAGAAATAAAATAAACATAGCAGATTTCAAAAGGAAGAGAGTCCTCACTAATGTATCTCTACTTACTCTATCTTACAGCAAGCAGGGCTGAAAATAATTATTGCCTATCTAAAATATGCCTTCTATATAAAAAAAAAATATTTAAAATTAAATAATTGTATTCTTACAAGTGGAGCCTGCAGAAAAAAAAAAAAAGTAGAGTACTGAAATATTTTTACTACTTTTGAAGCATAATTATGTAATTGCATAATTAATGACACATTTCTAAAAGGCAAGGTCTTTTACACAGAAAAGTCTAGAATATGTTATTTTTATGTTCTACATAATGGTTGCCTGTTCTGATATCTGAAAGCATTATGGTGTAATAAAATGTGGTATTTTATAATACTTGTTATTTTTTCTTAAATATACAAAATTTTTTTTACAAATATAGGCTCAAAACAAATCAAATCATAAATCTGGTTTGTTATACTATGTATAAATACATACGTCACCTTTCTTTCTGATTTTCATATACTACGGATAAAGAAGTAAAAAACTCTTTGCTTACAGTCTTGTACCATCGTTGTTGTTATATTTATACATTTAAAGAAAATATTTGCATGACCATGCATCCCTGCTATCATCAGTCTCAACCCTGCTGCCATAGGTCTATCACATAACGGGTGGCATATGGGCAAACAGATGAATTGTAACTGGGTGAATTAGACTGCCCCAGGGCTGCCAACTGCAGGATAGGGCTGGTGGCTCATTGCAGTTCAGTAAGTTGGGAGTGCATACAGTATGCTGGCTCTCAGCCTGGTTCCTTGGAAAGTGTGATCAAAGCACCCTGCCACATATAGTGTGTTCTGGGAATATACTCCCATATTTCTCAGTCATAGGGAAATATCCATATCCTCCAAAACACACACCTATGTATGGAAGTTAACACTCTTGCAAGAATCTATTTGATGTTAATGAATTACTAGGCAAGCCACATATGCATTATTTACAACACAAAGAAAGACGAATGAGTGGGGGAAAAATAGAAGAAAAACACATGGAAGCTTAATGCCAGTAAAAGTAAACTGATGAAAAGTGAAGAATCTGTACTCTTCTAGTCCTCCAAAGGAAGACAGTACACAGGCACAGTGCTAATGTCTTGTCTGCCTGTACAGGCAGTGGGTGTCTATCTGGCTGTCACAATTTATTTGCCATGTAAACAATTTAAAGGGGAAAAAAAATCCTATTTACAGCATATTGTGTTAATTTTCTTTTCCACAGTTTACTTCTCTAATCTACTCCTTGTCACTGCTTTGGTTTTCTATGTTGTTTCTTTTCTCTTTGAAAATACACTGCTCTAAAATTGGCATTCCTTTCCCTTGGTTTCATTCCCAGAGAATATGAATCCTCCTTCCATCTACTGTCACATCACTGAATACTCCTTGTATGCTACAGTGATCAAAAATAGATGGGAGTTGACTTTGCTGGACCAGTCACTATTGCTGTCCCTTTCTTCTGTGTGTTGGTGCCATCTTCCTGACACCTGGAGCTCAGCACAGGGGAAAGTCTTGAACCATAACCATACCCCTAACACTGACTTGTTTGTGATCTTCAGAGATGACAGAAAAATGTGAAAATTGTTCTTTCAATAAATAATTCAAGCATTCAGACTGGAATTCAAGCACTCATGGACCTGCTGAAAAAATACCACATACACCATTGCACCAAAAAAAAAAAAATAGGAAAGTGCTGCATTTGATTAAAGTAACAGAGGTGACTTTTGTATTAGTGTTTCAGTAAGTATTGGAACATCCTCCAGCTGCTGTGAGTAGGAAGCTGCTTCTGTTGCCAAGGCAGTCCTTGTAACATATTTATTTATCACTAGGATTTTTTTTCTTCTGCAAAATGAAGTTCCCTGTCCTGCAGAGCTATAAAATTTAATTACTACATGAAAATAGTAGATGTAAGTCTTCTCATCCCCATCATTAACCTCATCCCAACCTTCATCCCCATTCTCACTCATGTTATTATTAATCTCTTCTTTCTGTTATACAGTGAAAAGATACTAGAATCATAGAATCATAGAATATCCTGAGTTGGAAGGGACCCATAAAGATCATCAAGTCCAACTCCTGGCACCACACAGGTCTGCCCAAAAGTTTAGACCATGTGACTAAGTGCACAGTCCAATCGCTTCTTAAATTCAGACAGGCTTGGTGCAGTGACTACTTCACTGGGGAGCCTGTTCCAGTGTGCGACCATCCTCTCGGTGAAGAACCTCTTCCTGATGTCCAGCCTAAACTTCCCCTGCCTCAGCTTCACACCATTCCCACGGGTCCTGTCACTGGTGATAACAGAGAATAGGTCATCTGCCCCTCCACTCCCTCTCGCGAGGAAGTTGTAGACTGTGATGAGGTCTCCCCTCAGCCTCCTCTTCTTCAGGCTGAACAGGCCCAGTGACCTCAGCCACTCCTCATGCGTCTTCCCCTCTAGGCCCTTCACCATCTTCGTCGCCCTCCTCTGGACACTCTCCAAAAGTTTAATGTCCTTTTTGTACTGTGGTGCCCAGAACTGCACATAGTACTCGAGGTGGGGCCGCACCAGCGCAGAGTAGAGCGGGACAATCACTTCCCTCGACCGACTAGCGATGCCATGCTTGATGCACCCCAGGATACTGTTGGCCCTCCTGGCTGCCAGGGCACACTGCTGGCTCATATTCAACTTGCTGTCAACCACAACCCCCAGATCCCTCTCTGTGGGGCTGCTCTCCAGCGTCTCGTCGCCCAGTCTGTACGTATAGCCAGGGTTGCCCCGTCCCAGGTGAATTGTATGAATGAGTTGTAGTTTCTTCTTGGTGTATATTGCCTTTCTTTGGCCACCATCCAGTGTTTGCCCCATGAGTTCCCTTTCTGTCTCCAAGAAGCTGTCACAAATGGAGCCACAATAAACGTAGTACACAGACCACAGCTTTCCAAAGAGTTGGCAGACACAGGCAGCAATGATAGAAGATCAACGAGAATTTCAAGTGTTGCTTTAAATGCCTGTTAAGCTGCGAGCGCCTCACCTTTGATCACCAGCCATGCACAGAATGTACGCCCAGTCTGTATGTATAGCCAGGGTTGCCCTGTCCCAGGTGCAGGACCCGGCACTTGCTTTTATTAAACTTCATGCGGTTGGTGATCACCCAGCTCTCCAATCTGTCCAGATCTCTCTGCAAGGCTTTTCCACCCTCATCCAAGTCCACAACTCCTCCAAGTTTAGTGTTGTCAGCAAATTTGCTCAGAACACCTTCTAGTCCTACATCCAAATCATTTAAAAAAACATTGAAGAAGACTGGCCCTAAAATGGAGCCTTGAGGGACCCCACTAGTGACCATCCGCCAGCCAGATGTGGCCCCATTTACCACAACCCTTTGAGCCCTGCCCGTCAGCCAATTGCTCATCCATCGTATGATGTTTTTGTTTAGCTGTATGCTGGACATTTTGTCCAGTAGAATCCTATGGGAAACTGTGTCAAAAGCTTTGCTGAAGTCCAAAAAGATCACATCAGCTGGTTTCCCTTGATCGACTAGATGGGTGATCTTATCATAAAAGGAAATCAAATTTGTTAGGCAGGACCTACCCCTCACGAACCGAACCCATGTTGGCTGGGACCAATGACTTCATTGTCCCCCAGGTGAGCTTCAATAACTTCAAGGATCATCCTCTCCATAATTTTACCAGGCACTGACGTGAGACTGACAGGCCTGTAATTGCTAGGGTCTTCTTTCCTACCCTTCTTGAAAATTGGCACAACATTTGCCAGCTTCCAGTCCAATTGGACCTCACCAGATTCCCAAGATCATTGAAAAATAATTGAGAGCCAGCTCTTGCCAGCTCTTTAAGCACCCTGGGATGAATCCCATCTGGACCCATGGACTTGTATGGATCCAGGTGGAGCAGCAAATCCCGCACACGTTCAGGGTCGGTTGGGAGTTTGTCATTCCCACCGTCATGGTCCTCCAGCTCAGGGTACCCTGGGTCCCGAAGTCCATCATCAGCGTTGAAGACAGAGGCAAAGAAGGCATTAAACATCTCTGCTTTGCCTATGTCATTGTCTGTGAGGAGACCCTCCCCACCTAGTAGCGGACCTATGTTTTCTTTGGTTCTCCTTTTTCTGTTCACATATCTAAAAAAAACCTTTTTTATTGTCTCCCACAGACATGGCCAGCTTCATATCTAGTTAGGCTTTGGCCACACGAATTTTCTCCCCACAAACACGAACAGCATCCCTATATTCCTTCATCGTCGCCTGACCCTCCTTCCAGCAGCTGTACACTTTCTTTTTTCGCCTTAGTTCCAGTAGAAGATCCCTGGTCAGCCAGGTCGGCCTTCTGCCCCGCTTACCTGACTTCCGATATTTTGGAATCGCCTGATCTTGAGCTTTTAGGAGGCAGTGCTTAAAGATGGACCAGCACTGATGGACACCAATGCCTTCAAAAGCAGTTTCCCAGGGGACCTTGCTGACTAATTCCCTGAGCAGCCTGAAGTCTGCTTTCCCCACATCCAGGGCTGAAGTTTTGGTGGCAGTTTTCCTTCTGTCACCATAAATTCCAAACTCAACCACTTCATCGTCACTATGACCGAGACGGCCGCCAATTGCCACGTCTCCCACAAGACCCTCTCTGTTCTCCAGCAACAGATCTAGGAGGGCGCCTTTCCTAGTCGGCTCACTTAGCACCTGCACCAAGAAGTTATCATCTAGGTGCTTTATGAACCTCCTGGACTTGCTCGTGTCAGCCGTGTGGTGATCCCAGTTGACGTCTGGCAAGTTAAAATCCCCCATTAGGATGAGGGGAGTCGATCTCGAGGCATCTCTTAGTTCTGCAAAGAATAATTCATCAGCGTTGTCATCCTGGCAAGGTGGTCTGTAATAGACTCCCACAACGACATCCCCTTTATTTGTTCGTCCCTTAATCCTTACCCAGAGGCTCTCAACTTTGCCATCACCAACTTGAAGTTCCACACACACTACTTCCCCCCCACCCCCCACCTCTTAGAATTAACATTTTCTTATTTTATTTTATTTTATTTTATTTTATTTTATTTTATTTTATTTTATTTTATTTTATTTTATTTATTTTATTTTATTTTATTTTATTTTATTTTATTTTATTTATTTATTATTATTTTTTTTCATAGTACAGTCCATTCTGGCACTCAGCTTCCTTCTTCTGCTGCCTATGTGAGAGTTGCAATAACCTCTTCCATAACAAGTTATCTTGTCATTTTATCTGTTGCTATAAAGTGTTTTGAGATGCTTTGTATGAAAGATGCTGTATGAAAATGAAATGAATTTTACTGTTCTAGCCTGAAGCAGGTGTTGCACTATGAGTCGATTCCCCTTCTCTCTCCCTTCTAGACTTAGCTGTCATATTTTTAAACAGATGTTACATTTGTATTTTTTTTAATGTTATTTATCAATTCAGCACACAAAACAGCTTAGATTTAGCAGTTCTCAAAGACATCCTTTTTAGTAAAGTCTTACTCTCATGAAATAAAATAAAAACTAAAACAAAACTAAAAAGACCCCTGAGAATAATGGACCTGCAAAACCCATTTGCCTCAACAAAAACCTTACAACAAGCCTTCAAGACACAACAAAATTGAAAAGTCACTGATGAAAAGAGACAGTTTAGAGAAAGTCCCTAACAGAACCTTTCTCTTCAGTACATTTATCTTCATAGTTTGTTTTTAAAATTTTCAGTGCTGAGACTTTACACCACGTGGTGATAAAATTTGTCATGTATTTCATAAGTTTATGTGTGTTTTTTTTGTTGTAGTTTTGTTGTTGTTGTTGTTTTGTTTTGTTTTGATTTTTCTCTTCTCCCTGTAGTTTCACATTTATGAAGTGGTAATGGTGTCAGAGGCTCCTGTAGGACCACCTGAGCAAGCAAAAAATATGAGCAAGGGGACCTCTGTATATGATTTTATGACTGTGAAGTTCTCTGTGAAGTTTGGCTAGTGGCCTAGGCAAAAAGAATAAGAATGCTTCAGTCAGTACTCGCAGTGCCGTCAACCGACCATTGACGGCCAGACTCTAGATTTTCAAGTCATCTGACCAAGAAGGCCTGAGAGGGCTTTTCTCACCTCTCCATTCACATCAGTAGCTTGGAGTTAGACATATGACAATGTAAGGTTTGAAGCTCATATGGTGATTACTCAGGCTAAACTTGCTTCATGGATGAAAGACAAGAAAACAAGAATCTGAAGACAAGAATGTATTACTTCTCTGAAACCATTATTAGTTTTATCAATGGTTTCAGTGGAGCCAGTATTTCATCACAGTTTACCAGTGCTTTCAGGAGTTAAAATATTCACACACACAAATTAAAACAAACAAACAAACAAAAACATATAAAAAGCTTCCAGCAAAAAGCTCAGTATGAGCTGATCATTTGCATTAAAACTAGTCACCCTCACTTGCAGGAGGGAAAGCTGAAAAATCGGTAGGAGCTTCAGACATTTGAAGGACTAAGAATAAGGCAAACTAGAAGATTCCAGAGAGCTGTACAAGGAAAATTAATCAGTGACACCTGTGGAAGAGATCTGACAATTCTGGTGTCACCCTGTCTATCTGCTACATTCATCTTCTCCTTTGCTCATTTCATTAACTTTACAGACTGTTTTCTTTCTTCAAAAAGTCACTTATCACTTGTTTCTCATCTGGAATCCTAATACATTGTAATATTACACTTTTTTGTCATGTTAAATCATTGTGAAATCACAAATGCAGGATTATGGCTTTAGGTGGGATGATGTGATGATTAACTCTTATAGCAATCTAATACATAGACATGAGGCAACATGTACCAACAGATATCTGCAAAACCATGCAAGGTATGAACTGTCAAACAAAGACATCATGGAGATTTACTTATTCCTTTGAAATTATTGTGAATATTTTTTTTTATTTTCTTACTTCTGGGTGCCTCAGAAGACTGCACCAGAATGACAGAGACCCATAAAAATATCCAGTTTACTGAAGTCTTCCCAGCATAACTAACACAAGAAGCATTTTCTTTACCCATGATATGTTGGTTCCACTCATTCTCTCACAGGAAGACAAACTCTGTAATGGGTGTGACAGACTGTTTTTATGTTGGCAATGGCCTGCTCTTGTTGAAGATTGTTTTATTTCCTACAGGACTTCCCTCTATATAGTTTATACTGGTCTACCTCTTTTAGCTGGTTTCTGATTACCCACAGAATATATCCATATATAGGGAGAAGTCTATTCCAATAAATTCTTTAAATTTGGGTGTTGTTAGATCTTGCATCTCCTTAGACTCTACATGGAGGATAGAGATTGAGAAATTACACAATGTTACAAAACACTTGACAACTCCATCTTTCTCAAGTAATTACACATAGCGATTATGGACATCATCTATCACTGTTTTCTGAGGTGAAAGAATCTTCTTATGATGTTGGCATTCATAGGAAAGCAAGAATAAATCTACTACCACAGAGAGGCAATTCAAACTATCAGACTTAGGTTTCTAAGTTCAGAACTATGACTGGTACTTGTGTTCTTGTCTCTTCTGAAACCCTGAAAGGAAAATATTTGTTACTGGGTTTGAGAGAGCAGGCAGAATTTAGCTATCCATCTTTTGGCTTCATGTAATGGGTTAACATGGTAAAGGGAAGTTTGGGACAAGTCCTGTCTGTCTCCACTTTTGTGTTTCCCACCCATAAGAGAAAATCAGAGTCAAATATTTGCCTGTTTCAGAGCCCTGCTAAGGGCTTTCAGTGAGATGGTTTCACAACGTTTAATGTATTTAGTAAGGCAACAGATAGATTCAGAATTGCTGTTCATAAATACACTTACTGCAATAGCTCAAATATATGATAATAGTGCTAGCAAAATGCTATCCTGGGTATTCATCACCAAAAGATGAAGGCTTAGAGATTATCAAGGTGTCTCTGTCTTGGTGGAGGAGAAGGAGCATAGCCTCTTCTAGGTTTCCAAATTATTCTTTATCCCCTCCAGTCTTCTTTTTTTCTGCACTCTATTTTTTTTTCCTAACACTAAAATTTAAACACTAACTCCTGACACTGTTTTATATCCTAACCTTACCTGTTCCTCCCCTGTAGTGACATTTAACATGATTTGGGTGGAGTTGAGTCCTATACTCATGTATGTTTAGCATATACTTCATTAAGATCATTATCATATTTGCGGTTTTAACTTTAATATTCATTTTACAAATAGTGAAGCAAAAGATTTCAGTCTGGGCACCATGGACTTCAAGATTCTGTTCTGCCACCAAAACAGGGCCATCCCACCAACCAAAGACTCCCTCCTTTGGCAACCTCTCAAAACAAGCCTGGGGACCCTGTGGTAGTTTTACTCAGGTGGGCAGCTGAGCTTAACCACAGCTGCCCTCTCACTACCTCTCCTCAAAGGAAAAGGAGAAGATATGATGCGAAGGGCTCAAGGGTTGAGATAAGGATGGGGAGATAGCTCAACAATTATCGTGACAGCAAAAACAGATTCAGAGTAGGGAGACGGTAAGATTTATTGCCTATTACTAACAAGCTAGAAAAGTGAGAAACAGAGGAAAGAAACCAAAAACCATCTTCACCCCATTCACCCCCTTCCACCTCCTCCCCCCCCGAGCAGTGCAGGGGAACTGGGAATGGGGGCTGCGGTCAATCTATAGTGGTTTGTCTCCGCTGCTGTTCTTGGTCACTCTCTGCCCCTGCTCCACGTGGGGTTCCTCCCACGGGATGCCGTCCTTCCCGAACTGAGCCTGCGGGGGCTGCCCACAGGCTGCAGCTCTTCAAGAACTGCTCCCACATGGCTCCGTACCATGGGGTCCATCCATCAGGAGCAAACTGCTCCAGCACGGGTCCCCCACGGGCGGCAGCTCCCCCCAGACCCCCTGCTCCTGCGTGGGCTCCTCTCCACGGGCTGCAGCTCCGGCCCGGGGCCTGCTCCTGCAGGGGCTCTCCATGGGCCGCAGCCTCCTCCAGGCCACATCCACCTGCTCCACCGGGGGCTCCTCCACGGGCTGCAGCGTGGAGATCTGCTCCGTGTGGGACCCGTGGGCTGCAGGGGGACAGCCTGCTCCACCAGGGGCCTCTCCACGGGCCGCAGGGGAACTTGTGCTGCGTGCCTGGAGCACCTCCTGCCCTCCTGCTGCACTGACCTTGGGGGCTGCAGGGCTGCTTCTCTCTCAGTTCTGAGTCCACCAGGTCCCTGTCTCCTAGCTGCTGGTGGTTTTGTTTGTTTGTTTGTTTGTTTTTTTCTGGCTCATTGGCTTGGCTCTGGCCAGTGATGGGTCACTTTTGGAGCCAAGTGAAGGTGTCTCTTATCTGGCAGTTTCTGGACTCTTCTCACAGAGGACACCTCTATAGCCCCCGTGCTACCAAAACTTTGCCATGTAAACCCGTATTAGCACCAGTTAGAGAACTGTGGTGATCCTTTCCAGGAGTACAGAAAGAGTATATATATAAACCTAGGGCTCCAAGAGTACTGCTAAGCTCTCTGCCATGAACTACTGCTATGTAAGTAGTTGCCCTCCTCACCTTTCCCACCCATAATGTGATTTTCATAGAATGAAAATTCAGACGTAGGAAAGACGGAACCCAATCGTATCTTTTGTCTTGTACTATATCTTTTGGGGAGGAGAAGACACTCTAGCCTACACCTGCAGGTCAGTTTAGAAGGGACCAAAGATAGCACTTGCAGATTTGAGGAGGCATTTTACAGGAGCAGAGGACTGCAGGTGCCAGTTTGTCCTTGCTCTGGCGGATGGCTTGGTGCTGACTAAGGCTCTCGAGGTTATGTACAGTTTGCCCTCAAAATATGAGTTGTTAGAAGATTGTTTTACCTGCAATCTAAGCCATTTTCAGAAAGATTTATGCTCTAAATAAACTCTTCACAGTGCTTGGGCTATTTTGTTAGAAAAGCTTAAAGTGGTAAAAGTATATTTTGGTTTAAAATAAGCTAAAATAGTTTTCTCTCTTTAAAACAGAAACATCTAAATCAAAGAAAATAAAACGTTGCTTCACAATGAGGCTTTTTTTTTTTTTTTTTTTCTGGCTGCTTTTAATATCTTAGTATGACATTTTTAAACATCAGACAAAAAGCCAGCGAACCAAACTTTCAGACTTTCAGAATGGAGAGGACTGGGAAGAAACAATTGTTCCAGCAGTATTCTGCAGTATTCTACTTCACTTAAACAGTTGTTTTGAATTCATGCCTGCATAGATACTTATATATCTTATATGTATACCTATAGGAAAATCAAAGCCCAGAAAAAGACAATTTATTCAGAGAGATCTCATTTTTTGTGAAAACTTCGTGAAGGCTCTAGTTCATCCCACAGCACACTACTGTAGGTTTTAAAGTTTCAAAATATTTCAGAGAATGGAAAATCTCTTTTCCACTCCTGCCTTACTTGATGCGGTATTTTCAGCTGTTCTTTGGCACCTCTAGCATTAACAGAACGTGATACTTTAACATTGCCATCTATCAACTGAATAAGGGCAGAGGCCTTAATTAGGATATGCCTCAATTTATCTTGCTAAAAAGCCAGAATTACATACACAGAAAATCTCTCAGAAGATGTATGAATATCAAGGAGACTTATGCAGATAACTGGATAAATTCGGTAGGCAAACCATGAGTCTATGTTTTTTCTAGTGTGAAAGGAGATCAGGTACATGCAGTCATGATTGCAGAACATTCATCTAGAACCATGTTCAGTGAACTTATTTGTTTTTCAATCAGCCAAATACAATCTGTAATATTTGATTTATTTATTTTTAATCTGACTTAAAGGTCAAGTATTAAATAATGTCAGACCTCTGCCAGTCTCAGGTCAGAGGAAACCCGAGGTTGTAATATATAATAAAGTGGAGACATAGTCAAAGATGCGAGGCAGAGACAAAACCAGCTGAATTATGAGCAAGTGAATAGGGAAGGAGAAATTTGATGTTATGGTACAAACAAGTGAATTGAAAGAAATGCCTTCAGACAGTTATGGCATTTATCTGAGAATTTATCTGAGAAAATGAAACCATGACCCAAAAAAAAAAAAAAAACAGGCAAAAAAAAATCTGGTGAGACAACCATATTTAAAGAATTAATTGCCTGGAAAAAATGATCTGTTTTTTCTTCCTTTCTCCCTATGCTTCTTCCCCAGTCTGATAATGCCCATTGAAACAAACAAAACAAAACAAAAACAAACAAGAACAACAGCAAACTCTCATAAATCTGAAATGAACAGTCAAAAAGCAGTTATTTAAAATGTTCAGAATCTGAAAGGTCAGTCTCTTTACCAACTTTACACAGAACCTGGCCTTAGAAGACACTTGGAAAACAGTCCTGCAACTTGCATGGTATTGTTTTCTGCAGCTGAACATCATTATCAGATAAAGACATCTTTTCCCAATGAGTTCTTGTCAAGGCTGTGATGTTGCCTGCAGTGACTACAGCTTTATTGTAAACATCACAGGAAAGTGAAATGTATGGTCTTAAAGACGTGTTCTTATGAATATAGTCATGGTTGTTCTGAGCATATGCTGTATATCCAAAGGACATCTGTGATGAATATCTCCCAGGTGATAATTGTATAAAGGACCCTCTGCTCTGAAAGGAACAGCTCCATCACTGAAAGTAAAGAATGTAAAATGCTTGTAATGATACTTTATTCTGACATAGCACCTTTGTTCTAAAGATTTCAGGCATTTTACTAATTTCAATAATATTTACTTCTATGTAAATAACATAAAAATATTTTTTTCAATAAAAATATTTACTGAAAAAATGGCAATAGAGCTCTAGATATCTTTTTTCTTGAATAAAGCAGTACTGTACCAGGCCTAAGCCTGTGTCCAAGACATTGCTGAAAACTCTCTTTGGAATTTCAGAAAAAATATAATAAGTTTGAAACAGATCATGAGAGACAGAGGCTGTTGCCCTCTTCACTTGCTCGCTTGCCAGAGAAGTAAATCCCTTCTACAGAATAACTGAGGTATTCAGTGTTGTCAGCAGTCATATTACAAATGTTGGTATATGATTTCTTTTTCTAGGAAAGTTCATGTAGTTGTATGCTTAGTTAAAATATTCATCTTGATAGTGTAACTCAAATGTATGTTATAATCTCAATATTCATGATGGAAGAACATAAGAATTGAATTCATATAAACATCTTAAACCTCTTTAGTGTATTGGAAGGATGCTGTTTTTAGCTGATGAAAATACCATTGCTGAAAAAAAATGTAGAGATAAAATGAGACTTTGGAGGTATAATTTCATACCCTATCCCCTTTCAACAAAACATTTAGAATTTGTCCTTTCTGAAGATAGGATGTAGGACTTATCCAGCTTGATATGGTGTAGTAAGTGTCACGTTCCTTCAGTATCAGCAGCAGAGCAGACACCACAAAGGTCCCAGGAAACAAAAAGAAGTCTTTCACTTTTCCTTCCTCCCTCCCCCTTCCTTCTTTCTCTTTTCTGTTCCCTCCCTCCTTCTCTCTTCCCTTTCTTCCCCTTCCTTTCCTCTTTCCCTTTCCCATCTCTTTCTTCCTTTTCTCTTCTCCTTTTCCTTCCTTTTCTTCCTTTCCCTTCCCCTTCATATTCAGACAGTGACTTTAAGTTAATTGCTCAGGTGAAAGTTTAGCAAACTATTTGTGTTTTGTTTGTTTCAGGGTCACAACCACACACTCAGAGCTGTCTCTGCCCTCTTCCACCCCTCAGCTCACTTCTGCTTTCTGCAGCTCTCTGCTTCTCCTCAGCCATGCACCAAGCTCCATTTTCAACCCATCACAAACCAGTTGTTTCTCAGGTGAGCAGTGTTACCTAAACTAGTACTACTACAATACTCTTTTCAGACAGCTGCCAATAGATTGTCTCTGTCTGATTTCTATCCATAGTGGTTGTTTTAGCAATGAGGTTAAACACATAAGCTTTTTTTTTTTTTCTTTACATTTATGCAACTTTCTTTTTATCCTAACAGGGATACGAGGCTTCCATGAGTTTCCTTATTCACATTCCTGGCAAGGAATGGTCTTTGCTCAGTGTTCAGAAGATGAAATGAAAAAAAAACTACAACAACAACAAACCACCTTCAGCCCCAAAACATCCTTTTGTAGTATTTTCAGGCAATTCTTCTATCAAATTCGAGCTAGCAGAAAGTGTAAGTCATCTGAGAAAGACAAGTTCGCCTTACTTTTACAGGTATCCAGGTGTGTGAAATAGTAAGGATGTGATAAAGTCCTGTTCTGGTCCAAACAATCTACATGTGTCTCATGTTACAGGTGATGCTCTGATGATGAGTGTCTTTCTCTTTTTTCTTTACTCTCTACTTTTCGGCAATTTTCTATCCTCCCTCTTTCCTAAACATTAGCCTTCCACAGAATGGCCAAATATCTGATATCAGTAGTGATTTCAGATGAAAGGGGAAAATGTCATATCTAGTTCTAAAACAGAGTTTTTATACCTTGTTCTTGTGGTCACTGCCTATTAAGGTGGTTTACGTGTTACATTTTTAAAGAATTTACTAATGTTTATTTTTCTGTTAGACAATGCTGAAGAAGTTCACAAAGATTTTCTGTGAATTCTACATCAAAAATTGTACAGAAATTTTCCTCTGGTTATTTTTAGAATTGACAGATTTGAACTTACCTGCTCAACAGTATATAATCTTGTGAACTGTTGTCTTATCTTCCAGACAGGATATCTTTGATAGATGCTGAAGTTTTGAGATTTACTGTTAGCAGAATTCTTTTTTTTTTTTTTTTAATTATTATTTTTTTCCTTGCAATATTTCAACCTTGGAAGATCTCATATCAAACATTTCAAGACAGAAAAAAAAGCTTATTCAGTGTTTTAAAATATAAATAAAGTAACAGACATTTTCTACATAGTCTTTTAAAGAAAACAACTATTAAATTATCCTATGACTTTCGTCTAAAATTCCTGTCAAACTCTTTTTAGGCTTTCTATCACTCTTTTTCAACTCAATGCTTTCTGTGTGTGAAAGGAAGAGATGATCAACATTAAAAACAAACAAACAAACAAAAAAAAACTTTGAAAGTACAGTACAAACTTATTTGTGTGATATCAGGATCTCAAATTGTAACCTTGTCTGCTCTTTAAAAGTCTAGTTTTTAGTGACAAATGCCAAGTTCTGCAGTCTTGGACATTTATGGATAACAACTGCATAGAACTGCACCACATATTGCTCCACTTGTGAAACTTCAGGTGCTACTTGATTTTCAGAACAGGATGGAACAGTGTCCAAAATTTTTAAAAACTTCCTCACCGATAACTGTGTTGATACTTTAAATTTATTACACAGTTTTAGTAAACAGTGTCCAAAATTTTAAAAAAATTTCTCACCATTAACTGTGTTGATACTTTAAATTTATTACAGTTTTAGTAATAAATTAGCTCTTCTGCTGAATCCTTATATATATCCATCTTGCTCTGTTGGGGATGGATAATATTCTACTCAGGGCTGAGCTCTGCAAAGAAGTAGCTGGAGCTGAAGTCCCCTAATTCAGGATAACGAGGGAAAAAGATGAAGATGAGGGCTGGGACCTGAGACTAAATGTGAGAGTCCAGAATAATGCTGAAATCAATATTTATTTATTTATTTATTTAAAATGATATAAACTACTGGGAATCTTGCCATCACAATCTTGAAAAATCAAAAATATATATTTTTGAAAAAAAATATATTGGGAAGACTATACTATAGAAGTAAAAGTGCTTATATTTTTGAATCATAGAGCATAATCGTTTCCTTAATCATAGAGCATTTCTGATAAAGTGTTATTTTAATGTATAGAAACATGCTAAAGCATGTTTTCCCTAAGAAGGGAAAAGGAAAAGAAAGACTAGGGAAATTTCAAATTGTTAAAGTTTAAATTTCCCATCTTAGTCAAAATAAAACAAGAATTTTATGGCCCTGCCAAAAAAAAAGTCCAGTGAAAATGAGTGATTTGTCAATAAAAATTTTCCAAATATGCCTCTGTGTCTGCATGTCTGTTTAAATCAAGGGTAATAAAAGACAACTTGAAATGGTAAAATTTTTGCAAATTTTCAGAGATATTACCTTTGTTTCACATTTTTCTCCCTTTTTTCATTAAAAAAATGAAGTATTTGTAAACAAAATGTAATATTTTGCTTTGATTTGACCTGGTTGACTTGTTCTTACAGACCTGCTTGTGCATAACACAATGCATTATTCACAAATCAGTACCAGGGATTGTACTTCAAAAACATCTACATTGGAGAAGTTCTTTTTCTGTTGATAATTCAGATATGTGAGATACCTTGTTCAGGATACCAAGATATAACAGAAAAGCTTTAAAACCTTCCCCTACTGGGAGCTTTGAAATAATGTGGTACTGTAGTAAATATTTATTTCTTTCCAGAAATTTGAATGTTAATTAACTTTCAGTATTTTATGGTTCATAATTTTTTGTCTTGCAAGTGCCAGTCACTTGTTTACTCTTACAGAACTGAGCTGGCTGATATTGGCATAAAAATGAATTATCGTATCATGTTAGCATACAGAGCAGTATTTACGAGATGAGTGTATTGTCAGCTACACTTGCCAAAATGACTGACCAAAGTCACTCAGTGCACAGCTGGACACAACAATCTCGGTTTTATCATGTGCTGGTTTTAGGTTGAAAATACTTGAGGTTTCTCTGATCTCATGTTTGCCTCAGACATAGTCCTAGAACTAGAAAAAGTAGAAAAAGAATCCTGCAAGAAGGCAATCAGAGCTTTGCTGACAAATCAGCTATAGTTTTATTAATACGGTCATTCCCTTGTTAATTCCAAATGTTGAGTTACAAAAATCAAAGTTTAGATGCACTTTTCATTTGGAAGTTTCAGAGTTCTGTGCCAATAAGTTTAAATGTATCCATTCTGTACAGATTGTTTTTATTAAGAGCTATTTATGTTGATCTGCAAATTACCTTTTAGATACCTTGCAAATTTTAAAGGCAGCTGTAGTCATACAAAAATTAAACATCATTAACCCTAAACTTCTTATGAAGCTGCCCTCATCAAGCTACCTACTGAATAACAACTTGTCAGGCAGTAGTATTTTGCTGCCCTATTTTCGCTTTTACTGGAAGAGGCCTGGATAATTTAGCCTGTTGTTTAAATCTTATCAGCTATAAAGGAAGCCAGAAGTTTGGCATTTTGGGGGCTATTCCTAATGTGCCATGGATTTCTTTCATAATAAGTTAGGCTAAAGCTTTTCTCCATTGAAATTATTTATCAGACCTCAAAACTAGAGCTCAAGTACCACTGTAAATCTGCTGACACTTCAACACATACAGCAACTGCAAGCAGTCTGTCCAGATCAACCATTGTAATTACATTACATCTAATGACTTCTCATTAAGAAATTTAAAGGAAAAGTCTCTTGTTCTAGACAGAATGCTCTAAAACATCCTATAGTATTAAATATGTATGTGTATAAATGCATAGTATAATTTTTATGTACAGATATATGTATGTATATACATACACTGGAAAGTGATATCAAGAAACCAGAAAATACGAAGTATGTCACGTATATATAACCAAAATGTACTTCATTAATGACTGACTTTCAGCCTCAGGAAGTAAAGTCAGAACTATACAATAGCTGTCAGATCTTTCTTTCACTTTATGTCTTTTAAAGGTCTCTGAATGATGGAAAATGATTACTGTTGTGTTGATTGCTCTTCTCCTTTCAGTTGCCCATTTAAATTCAGTAATATTATACCTGTTTGTACTTGCTACTTGAAATAGGAGCATTTCTATTCTGCTTTGCCTCTTATTACTTTCCAGTATTCTGGTAAAGCTGAGAATTCTCAATTGACAAGTCCCATTGTGCTCAGTTCCCCATAAACCTCCAGTAAGACGTATCTTCCCCACCTCCAGCTTCATAAACTAAATGACAATCTGGAAAAAAAAAAAAAGTTGGATAAAATATCTTCTATGATTTGCACATAGGGAACATAGGGAAAAAGGTTAGCAGAAGGAATATATGATTCCTTGGCACACACACAGCCAAATCAAGAACTGGCTTTAGATCTATTTTCCTCATGTCATCATTATAAGACCTTCCAGCCTACCTTTGATTTAACTTTCTTTTATACTTTCTCCATGCACCTGCTGTTCGATATCAGGGGTTCAGATTCTATGGAATGACAAGGTGAGCATACAAATGTGCAAGGTTGTAGATGTAACCGAGATAATTAACATGGATAGGCATGCTCAGCATATTTTTACTCTTTTTTTTTTTTTTTACTTCACAGATAAGGTCTGTCTCGCCTTTGAATTTAAGAAGAGGCACTATGTAGTATTCCTGCTTCAATTAATTGATGAATACATTCTCCCCCCTGAGTTTCTTATATGTCTAGAAACCTGTCACGATGCAACCTAAATATTCAAAATAAGGAAGAGAATAAAGAGACAAGGAGAAGAAAAAAAAAAAAAAAGAAGAAAAAGAGGAGCTAGTTGATATGTGTCAGTTACAGTATTTGTATTCTGAATTTATTCTTCTAACCTTGTTTGAAATCCTAGAGAAACTGGGAGTTTCAGTTAAAAGTGACCCTAGGCAGTTTCAACTCACATGATGATTGTTTGCTCAGAAGTTCACTAAAGGTCTATTTGACTGTGGCATTATTACAGAAGGTTACATTTTTTCAAAGATGAACTGATATTGAACAATTTCTACAATTTAGTGGGTAGAAATAAGCTCTCTATCAGTATCAAACAGACTTTTTTTTTTGACTTATTTGTCTTGAATTATTTCATTGCTTTTTTGTTTGTTTGTTTTTATCACTATTTCCTGAAGATTTTACGCAAAAATGCCACATTTTTCTCAATAATATAGAAATGTCCTTAGTTAGAGTACAGCAAAACTGCAATAGATTATAATATCCTATGTCATTCTAAGTTTTTTAATTTTCCAGTGTGAAAATCTGGGTCCAAACACAGCAACAAGTAATTACTATTTTCAAAGTATCTGGAAACTAAATAGTCTACAGGTCCATTGCACTGGAAACTGAACATGTATTTAAATATGTAAGTTTCTGATTTGTTACAACTTGAAAATGTGAGAAAATCATCCAAAGAATGAAATTAAACACGAAGTTATAAAAGAAAAAAGAAACAAAGGGGAAAAAAAAAGTTTGTTTAACATTATATTCTCTTTTACAATAGTACTGCAGTTCTTTTTTTTTTTTTTTTTTTGGCAAAAGCTGAGAGATTGTTCTGACCAACATTTGATCCTGTAAAAGGTATTTCCTTTTTTTTTTTTTTGTCAAGAATATGCAATGTTACAGAGGTATGAAAGTTGTTGTAAGTTAAAAAGTTGCTGGCAAGTTGAAATCTTAAGATTTGCCATAGCTCGTCTGCTGAGGGTTCTCCACTGAGCCTGAGCAGACTGACAAGTCCTAAACATGATACTATGTGTAGAGCTACTGCAAGAAAAAAAATAATTATACATATATATATATGTTATGTTATATATATACACATATATAATTGGTGTCATTCTCATTTGGCAATAAAGCTTTTATTTTTCAAAATTTTTTGTGATGAATTCCCATATCCAGAAACCCAGTTGCCGTACCACAAGCAAAACAATGCTTTGGTGGACTGCAGAAGAACTTGGCTGGAAAAGGGAAAACCAAGTTCTGCTGGTACTTTGTCTAAAGGCAACAATTCATACGAAATATCTAACAGGGAAAAAGAACACCTAAAAAACAAACAAACAAAAAAAAAAAAACAGATAGTTATATCAGTGCAATACTTCTTCCTGCTTCATCATCAGAAAGAATAAATAGAAACATTTGTACCACTTTTGCTATCCTACCTATAGTTTTTATACCTGCATAATGTCCTATTGTATTTTTTGTCTTTCTTAAGTAAATAGCCCAAGATGCTCCAAACTTCTCCGCAGAAGTTGTAATGCCTGTCTCAGATTTAGAATACAGTGCTGTAACACAAAATACTAGGTCTTTTGTGTAATAGCAATGCAATATTTGTGGTAATATTTCCTATTGTTGTTCCTTATTAATCACAGTGTTTTGTTTGCTTTTTCAGCTGCTACTGAAAGCTCAGTTTGCAAAATGGCTAAAAGCATAGTCAGTGGGATGAGCTGTGGAAAAGGATGCTGAGTAAGGTCTGGATTTAAACCAACCAAACAACCAAACAAAAACAGAAAGGACAAAATGCCTTTGTTCCATACCACCACAAAGGGTTTACACATATATTTAAGGTTACGTAGAATCACAGAATCATAGAATCATATAGGTTGAAAAGACCTTCCAGCTTCTTAAACTCTGACAGGCTTGGTGCAGTGACTACTTCCCTGGGGAGCCTGTTCCAGTGTGCGACCACCCTCTTGGTGAAGCACCTCTTCCTGATGTTCAGTCTAAACCTCCCCTGCCTCAGCTTGACAACATTCCCACGGGTCCTGTCACTGTTGATTAAGGAGAATAGATCGGTGCCTGCCCCTCCACTCCCCCCTCATGAGGAAGCTGTAGACCACGATGAGGTCTCCCCTCAACCTCCTCTTTTCCAGGCTGAACAGGCCAAGTGACCTCAGCCATTTATCATACGTCTTTCCCTCTAGTCCCTTAACCATCTTTGTAGCTCTCCTCTGGACATTCTCCAACAGTTTTACATCCTTTTTGTACTGTGGTGCCCAGAACTGCACAAAGTACTCGAGGTGAGGCCACACCAGCGCAGAGTAGAGTGGGACAATCACTTCCCTCGACCAACTAGCGATGCCGGTCCCACCATGGAACCATGTCTCTTAGTGTCATGTTCACGCTTCTCTTAAATACCTCCAGGGATGGTAACTCCACCACTTCCTTGGGCAGCCTGTTCCAATGTTTGAACACCTTCTCCATGAAGAAATGGTAATATCCGGTAATATACAATAATATCTAATATCCAGTCTAAACCTCCTCTGGTGCAAGTTGAGGTCATTTCCTCACTTCTATCACTCATCACCTGAAGAAAAAAAAAAAATAAAAAAATGACACCCTTCTTCCTGCAGCTTCCTTTCAGCTAGTTATAGAATGATGAGGTCTCCCCTCAGCCTCCATTCTCCAGACCAAACAACCCCAACTCTCTCAGCTGCTCCTCAAAACGCTTATTTTCTAGTCCCTTCACCAGCTTCATTGCTTTTCTCTGCACACACTCAAGCAACTCAATAGCTTTCTTGTAGTGAGAGGCCCCAAACTTAACACAGTACCCAGAGTGCAGTCTCACCAGTGCCAAGTACAGCGGGACAATCACCTCCCTAGTCCTGCTGGCCATACTATTTCCGATGCAGGCCAGGATGCAGTTGGCCTTCTTGGCCACCTGGGCACACTTCTAGCTCATGTTCCATCAGCTGTTGGCCAGCATCCCTAGGCCCTTTTCTGATGGGCAGCTTTTCACCCACTCTTACACAAGCCTATACCACTTCATACATGCATGACTAAAATGTAAAACCCATCACTTACTCTTGTCCAATGTCATGTGATTGGATTCAACCCATTGGTCTAGCCAGATCCCTCTGCAAAGCCTTGCTTCCCTCAAGCAGATCAACAGTCCTACCTAATTTGGTATCATCTGCAGACTTACTGAGGGCACATTCAATCCTCTTATTAAAGATCATTGATAAACATGTTAAATAAAACTGGCCCCTATACTGTGACCTGAGGAGTGGCACTAGTGACTAGCCACCAGCTGGATTGAACTCCATTCATTATGACTTTTTGAACCTGGCCATCCAGCCAGTTCTTCACCCAATAAACCATACACCTGTCCAAGTCATGAGCAGACAGTTTCTCCAGGAGAATACTGTGGGGAAGAGTGTCAAATGCTTTACTAAAAATTGATGTAAACAACATCCACAACCTTTCCCTCATCTACTAAATGGGTCATCTTGTCATGGAAAGAGATCACGTTTGTCAAGCAGGATGTGCCTTTCATAAACCTGTGTTGGTTGCTTCTCATCACTCAATTGTCCCCTATGTGCTGTGAGATAACAGTAAAGATGATCTTCTCCATAACCTTTCCTGGTACCAAGGTTTGACTGACAGGCCTGTAATTCCCTGTTTCCTCCTTCCTGCCCTTCTTGTAGACTGGAGTTACATTTGCTAACCTCCAGTGAACTGGGACTTCCCTGTTTAGCCAGGACTGCTGGTAAATTCTTGAAAGTGAGCATTTCCACCGCAAGGTGAGCACTTCCACCAGCTAATTCAATACCTTTGGGTGAAAGTCTGGCCCCATAGATTTATGAATATTCAAATGATGTAGCAGATAACCTATAGTTTCCCATTGGATTATAGGCACTTAATCTCACTCCCTGTCACTGTCTTTAAACACAATGATCATGAGATGATAAAGTTCTTGATTGTTGGTGAAGTAAGAAAAGTGATTAGCAGAACTGCTGCCTTGGATTTCCAGAAGGGCAAACTTTGGCCTATTTAGAAACCTGGTTGAGAGAGTCCCTTGGGAGGTGGCCATGAAAGTTAAGGAGTCCAGGAAACCTTGGTACCCTGGGAACAATCGGCCTTACTAATAAAGACTGAGGTAAAAAAAGACATTAAGTACCTCAGCCTTATCTTTATCTTTCGTCACTACATTTCAGATCCAATAAAGGATGTAGATTCTATTTAATCCTCTTTCTGCTGTTAATGCATTTATAAAAGCGTTTTTTATTGTCATTTACTCTACTAACCAAATTGAGTTCCAGTTAGGCTTCAGCCCTAATTTTCTCCCTGCACAACTTGACAACAGTGCTGTAGCCCTCCTGAGTTTACTGTCTTCTTCCAGAGTTTAGAAACTCTAATTTTCTTCCTGAATTCCAGAAGAAGCTCTCTGTTCAGACAGTCTGGTCTTATCCCCTGTCAGCTTGATTTTTGATGCATTTGGACAAACTTTAGGATTTCACTCATGAAGAAGGTCCAGCCTTCCTGGACTGCTTTACCATTCATGGCCACTTCCCAAGGGACTCTCTCAACCAGTTCTCTAAACAGGCCAAAGTTTGCCTTCTGGAAATCCAAAGTAGCAGTTCTGCTAATCACTTTCATTACTTCACCAAGGATCAAGGATTCTATCATCTCATGAGCATTGTCTTTAAAGACAGTGACAGGTCTAGTGGAACATCTTCCCTAGTTGGCTCACTAACCACCTGTATCAGGAAGTTATCCTCCAAAGACTCCAGGAATCTCCTTGACTATATACTCTCTGCTGCACTGTATTTCCAGCAGACATATGGGAAGTTCAAGTCCCCCTTGAGAAAAAGGGCTAGTGATTGTGAGACTTCTCATAGCTGCTTGCAGAATTTACTTCTTCAACCTGTTTGGGTGTTCTATAGCAGACTCCCTCTGTAATATCAGCCTTATTTGCCTTTCCCCTGACTCTTACCCAGAAACGCTCAACCATTTGATCTCCATCACCCAGCTCCATGTAGTCAAGGAATTCCCTAACATACAGGGCTATGTATGTGAGCATACGAATGCCTTTGATGACATAGGTTAAGAATATAATGAAGTGTTTTCTGAACTAAATTCACTAGGGCAAGAACTGAATGGAAAAAGACTGAAAGACTGGAGCCCTAAAAAGATCACTTCTTGGAGTAATATTTTTAAGACATTTATTAAAACCTTTCAATTTGTGATAATCAGGGAGACTTTAAATATGTATATTCAAACCCTATTGAAAGTAATTAGTATTCTCATATCAAATTATCAAATTTCATCTCCTGTTCCCTCTTCCAAATAATACATTTAATTCCTGAAGTGAGCTCCATTTCAGGCTTTACTTACTAAGAATAACAGAGCTTTTTTTTTTTTTTTTTTTTTTTATTATTTCCCACATAATTCTTTCATCTGCAGCAAAGATCAATCAATTGGTGTTACATTACTTCTGATACTGTTACCATATCATTCTGTAAAAAAAAAAATAAATTAATAATAAAAATACAACGAGCTTTGAACAAGGCCGTAAGTCCTCTTGTTCAATTAGTTTCACAGAGATAATGGTTAATGAGATCAGGAAGTGTTTGGGCAAGGGAATAGCTCAAGGGAATTATTCATTTGAATAGAGTAAGGGGCATATCTAGGGCTATCTACATATTCCTTTCAAGGCCACCTCTTTTTTCTTTTTGAAGATGGAAAAGTGCTTTACTTTGAAATTTGTTAAGACAAATGTCTTTCAGAGGCTGCAGACTTGATCAAGAAAGTCAGGAAATCCCTGCATATTTTATTTGTATTTTGTTGTTTGAATTGCAGTTATTATTGGTCCTGACCAATTTCATTTACAGTATTTTTCCTGCACTTCAGAGTACTCTGTACTTTTAAAAACCATCTGCGTGCTCACTACACTCATACGATAATTCAGGTAGGAATAGATCTCAGGAGGACTCTAGTCCAGTCTCCTGCTCAGAGTTTGCTATGTGTTTGGACCAATTTTTACCCAGCCCTATCTTAAAAACCTCAAAGGATGGAGACTGTACCTCTCTCAGCAATCTATGCCATGGCTTAACAGTCCTCATGGGAAAATTTCCTGTCTGAACCTCTCATGTTTCAACTTGTGCCCATTGTCTCTCCGTGCCATGAAACATTGATCCAACTTCTTGATAACTCATCATAGGCACTGGGGGCTGCTGTTAGGTCCCTCAAAGCCATCTCTGCTCCAGGCTGATCAAGCCCAGTTCTCTGAGCCTCTCCTCACAAGGCAAGTGCTTCAGCACCCGCTGTCTCAGTTACTTCTCCTGAACTCCCTCCGGTTTATCAGTCTTTCTTGTGCTGGGGGCCCCAAAACTGGGCACTGTGTTGAGCTGTGGTCTAATAAGTACTGAGTTAAGAGCTCATTACCACAAGAAATCCACAGGACAAGAGACTAGCAGTTAGGTTTCAGTAAGAATAAGATGACAGTTCTTGTCACCTTACTCAGATAATTGCGTATCTGAGGATTAGCTTGGTTTGCAGAAAAACAGCTGCACTGCCATATTTTAGCCTGCTCAGCTGGCCTGTTTTCCATGCTAAATACCCTGGTATGAGGTTTTCATATCCTTTCATGGAAAATCTCAAACTTGTGGATTAGTTTTCTAATTTTTTTTAAAAATTTTTTATTTAAGAAAGAAAACTGAGCTTCAGAATATTGAATTGACATAATCCACCTGACACTCTCCTAAGGTGCTTTAAAAAATGTTTTCTACAGAAATCAGTGGAGCCATAGGAACTGAGTTAAGGCTAGCATTTTCCAGATAGCCTAAGATAGTTAAATACCTGTCCTTAGCAGGACCAGGGCTCTCAAGTCCTTGTCATATCTTCATGGAATTTCATGGAAGGCATCTGAAGGTCAACATTCAAAACATTTTCTAACTTGTTACCACTATTCAGACATATTAATTTTTTATTTACGTTATAAAAATCAAAATTTAAAATGCAAGCTTTTTTCTGTTTAGCAAACTACGAGACATAATTAGTAGATATAGTAGGAAAAAAATAACCAAAGGAATGTATGAAATGTAAATAACTGGACTGTGGGATCAATTTCTGTTTGCATCATTTTTATATTAACATTAATCTAATGGTTTGCTCTTGATTTAGTATTCAAGGTGGAGATTGCTACCATGGCCAGAATAACTCTGTTAGGGCATTATTGAAATTCTGAAAAGGGTGATTTGCAGTAAGGGAAACAAATTGTAATTAGAACCATTTGACAAGCAATATATATACACATTTTTTCTTCTTCAAAATAAATATATTTAACGTATTTTGTGTTTGTTAAATAATCTATATGGCACATTCCTCTTTTATGCAATAAACTCTAAAAAAGCTGTGCATTTACTGTTTAGAAGCTTCAAAAAATAAGCCAACAAATTTATTTTTTTTTACTTTTGTCCATGTTTTCAAATACTTCCAAAAATTATGCTCCTAGTTAGTAAAAAAAAATAAAAAATAATAATCCATATAATCAAAATGGCTAAATGATTGAATACTACATTTTAGAATAAATATTTTAGAAGTGTTTAGACAGCACCCCAAATCAGTACTTTGAATCATAAAGACACTTTGGGCCTCCATTTTTTTTGTCATACTTTGCAGTGTAGTCAAGACAGACTAATGCAAGACTAATGCAAACATTCATTTTGGTTCTGCGGTGCTCTATGTCCAAGCAGACAGAATACAAAGCAGTTGGGAAGTGTTTGAACTAATCTTATCATGACAGATGTTTAGGAGTACAAGATGCAGTGGTGACATTAGTTATAATACACACAGAATACTCACAAAAACATTGAAACACCTGAAAACTTAAAGGAACATTAGTCATTGATATAATTCTCTGCTTCCAAAATCATTTGTTTCTTATGGTTAACTTAGGAAGCAATAGTCAGCAAATCAGTATCAAGCAACATGTATGTTCTATAACATTTGCCAGTAAATAAATAAATAAATAAATAAAAACCACTTTATTTTAAAACTGAATTCGGACATCGGGTCACTGATAAATGCTTTTAGAGTCTAGTCTTCACTTTTGATGTTCAGCTTAACTGGAGAACCATAAGACTCCTGCATTTACCGTGCCATATACTGTTACAGCTGTAAAGAAGCCTAAATACTCTAAGATCTCCTTGGATAGTTACTGTTAAAAAAAGGAACAGTACACTTCTCTTAATGAAATCAGTATTCTAATTTTGGTTTTCTTAATTAAGTATTAAAAAAGAAGAGTTACATATAATTTAGATGACTGCTTATCACAAGGATTCCTCTGCTTACATAATGAAAACTTTTAGGATATGCTTAACAGCTTTGAATTACTGAATTATCAAAAAAGAAAGTTCTGAAGTATATCCTACCCCTGCAAGATTATTCTTGCTTTCATGACTGATCTGCTAGCCATAACTGTTGTAAAATAGAAAAAGCTGCATTTTTCTCAATATGCTTCTTTCAGTTAGATTATTAATTAATTAATTAATTTATTTATTTATTTATTTATTTTTCTCAGAAATGCAATAGATATGACTTGGATTAGAAAGGTGGTTCACTCCTGTGGAATTTGTATAATATTGCTAGTATGTTATATATATGTTATAATTTCTTCAACTTTACTTATGTCTCCACAACTGTCCCCAAATACTTATATTTATTCAATTTTGATTAAAGTTAAGAAATACATAATATTTCTTTGTACATATATATATAGTATAATATCAATATACTTTGAAATTTCACAAATTGCAATGCATCCTGATGCTGTGGTAGCGGTTAATTTTTTTGTTGAAATATGTCTACCTTAAACAGTCTCCATACCTTCTGTTCTACAGTAGATATAATTTTGGTTCAATTAAAAAATGGATGCCTTTCAAAATTGGTCAACATATTTCAACTGTGATCTTTGTGAATTAAATGTTTTCTTAAAAGGAAAAAATAGTTTGCAATGTAGTCAATTTTTACAAGAGATTAAGGGATAATAACCTTATTTTATGTTATTAACTAATACCTTATTCCTAAATTCTTATGTACCAAAATTTGAAAGGAAAAAGAATGAAAAAAGGCAATTGGAAAGAAAAGGGTAGTCTGTCTTTCCATTAGTTACTAAAAATGTTACTACTGAAAAAGCTCTTTTGTGATAGCTAGGATGGAGGAAATTTTTAGAACTATCAACATTCTAAAAGACTTATCTTTTGGCATGTGAAAATTTCAATCATATTGGACCAAAAGCTTGGGACTACAGAAATAGTTTGGTAGACCACACTTATTGAACACCCTCCCAAGACTGATAAATTTTTCATTAATTGTCTCCCAGAGTTCCAGATGGCTGTATATGTTATGATTCATAGTTTAAGTATTTGAGATCCATGAAGCAAGGAAAACAACAACAACAACACAGAAGTTTGTAAAGGAATGATCCGTTTAACCATTTTGCTCCAAGAGAGAACATGAGAACTATAGATTTATATAAAGCAATGCACTTTTTATTTTATTTTATTTTATTTTATTTTATTTTATTTTATTTTATTTTATTTTATTTTATTTTATTTTATTTTATTTTATTTTATTTTATTTTATTTTATTTTATTTTATTTTTGTTAAAGATCACTCAGAACAGAAGAAACTAGCAGATTTTCTGTGTTCAGCTTCTTTAATTGTAAGCTACCTTTGTGAGATGAGACTTAACATGACGTAGCTACCCATTCCAGTAAAAACCCTTATCAGTGCAGTTCTTGCCAAACTGAAATACTGCTGTTACTGTGCACTGATGGCCTGATCCCACACTTCAGGTTGGGAAGTATGCATCTATTTTTGGTTGGATGAACACTACACCTAAACCAGCTAGCTGCTGGCTGTGGTTTCTCTTTCATACACAGAACATTTTCTGCCTTGCCTTGCTATGAACTTTAGTTTGAAAAATTGTGTTTTAGTCATAGAAAGCTCCTATGTATTACAAACTTCCTTCACAGGTCACTTTTTAAAAAAAAGAACAAGCAGTTCTTGGGGTAATCTTTTGTGGGAGGCTTCTTCACGGAAGTATCCCTTCTTCTCTTTATGACATACCATAATGTGGGAACAAATACAGCAAATCAAAATTCTTGAATCACATAATACAAGTCATGCTAAGACACCAAATGGGAGTTGTAAGCAACAGAAGTTAACAAAAGAAAAAACTTGTGTGCAAAACCTGAGGGAAATTATTTAACTAAGATAACCATATTCCCAAATTATTATAATCTTATAATTAAGAGCCACTGCTTGTTTGGAATCAGCCTGGATAGTTACTTATATGGTCATATTTCTCTGGTTAGTCGACCCTGTTCTGACAAAATATTCTGATAATTATCACAGAAACATATGTCACTGTGTGCAAATTCTGAAATGTATGAAGAAGTAAGACTTAATGCAGAATTTCCGAGCCTGACACTGGGCATAAACTACTTGCAAAAATACATAAATAAAAAAAAAACAAAGAAAGAAAGAAAGAAAGAAGTATCTTTTTATTAAAAAATAGAATCAAATAGAGTCATTTGGGGACTGGAAAATACTTGCTCTCTGGATGTGGAAGAGCTTAATATTTTGTAAAGGTCTTTAGTACACCTATAGAGTACACCTATAATAATTACTACATCTCTTTGGATGCCTAAAACTTTTATGATTTGGAAACTGATGCATAGAACTAATGCAGAGTGAATATTGGAGTGTACGTTGTAACTTAACATGTCCTAACACTGAAAGGAAAAGTGTCAAATAAAACCAAAACAAAACAGAGCTAATACAAAGCAGACAAAAGAGACAGTACCTATAATTAGCTAAAAAAATTCAGAAGCTTAGTTCACAATTTTATGGGTTCACGAAATAGATCTTTATGTGTGAACTGACAGACAGACACACTGAACAAAATCTTGAGATTGAAAAAAAAGGTAGAAAAATGAAAGAGAAATGCAACAATATAATATCAAAACTTCTCAATATTGTGGAAAATCAAATTTCATTCAAAGGTAGGTGTGGATTTAATGTATAATATTTTTGCATATTGAAACACAAAGTTATAAATATTATGTGTGTTCAGAGAGTTCAGATATTTTCTTCAAGGCTTCCAGTGTGTCAGTATATCAGTTCAAAGTGATGATGTGGGAGCCTGTGTACCTGAATTAGTCTGGAATGTACTTCCACATCTTGATAGTGCTAAATTTGAGATTTAGTGCATATCCAGTTGTTATAGGAAGTTCCTGTCAGTGTTGCTTGGCAATTACCAGGAAAGACATGTGTAAGAACATGCTTGCGGTGTTCCTCTATCACAGTCATTGCAGGATATAACTTGCTTGGAAGATTCCAGAAATTCACCAACTACAGAATCAGAGAATGACAGGATGGTTAAGGTTGGAAATGAGCTCTGAAGGTTATCTGGTCCAGCCCTCTGAGGCGTCCCGAGAGCGGGTTGTCCATCTCCAAGGAAGAAGGCTCCACAACCCCTCTGGGCAACCTGTGCCAGTGTTCCCGTTTGTGCCCATTGGGTCTTGTCCTGGCACTGGGCACTACTGTGAAAAGCCTGTCTCTGTCTACACTGTATCCTCCTTTCGGGTGTTTATTTACAATGATGAGATCTCCCTAAGCCTCCTCTTCTCCAGGCTGAACAGTCACAACTCTCTCAAACTTTTCCTCACAGGAGAGGTCCTCTAGATTGAAGCAGTCATTATTATTTAGGATCACAAACACTCATGACAATGAACACAACTATTTCTGGACATGAGAGAGACAGAAAAAGGTCTTAAACCAGTAATTCATAAATTAATGTTAAACAGCAATAGATCTCTTCCCATGGGTCTCAGCAACAGAACTATTGGAAAAAAATGGCCAAAAAGGCTGGTACAATAAATAAATAAATAAATAAAATAAAATAATAAAATAAAATAAAATAAAATAAAATAAAATAAAATAAAATAAAATAAAATAAAATAAAATAAATGCATTTTTAGGTGCAATATAATAACATAGCCAGCCAGTCAGAAGAGCAGAAGAGGTGATTCTCCTATTATATTTAGCATTGGTGTGGCCTCACCTTATATATTGTGTACAGTTCTGAGCTCAACAATGTAAGAAAGGTACTTGAAAGTATCCAGAGACTTCTGACTGAACTATTCTATTCTATTCTATTCTATTCTATTCTATTCTATTCTATTCTATTCTATTCTATTCTATTCTATTCTATTCTATTCTATTCTATTCTATTCTATTCTATTCTATTCTATTCTACTCTACTCTACTCTACTCTACTCTACTCTACTCTACTCTACTCTACTCTACTCTACTCTACTCTACTCTATTCATTTTGTAGGTTCCTTGGATGGGTGAGTTTTCATTGTGAGTTTTCGTCTAGTTCTGGGGAGATGTGTGAAAAGTGGAAAAGAATCAGCAGGCAAAGCTGAGGAGTGACCCCAAGTCCATTTGTCTCACATCCAGAATGTCATATCTTCCATCCATCTTCTGTCTAAAACAAGCATTTTTACTCCTAGAATCTCCTGCATAATAAATGTTTCTCACTAGTCTAACAAAAAGTCTGATAGCTATATGTTCAGAGTAGGAAGAATATCCCTCCAGGAAGGGGAGAAACTTGAACCTGTTTCTGTCTTCCAGTGAAATAATGAAGGTGAGCTGCCTGTGGTGTTTTGGAGTGGGTAGAGGTAGAGGAGGAAAAGGACATAGCATGGCCATTGTTATTATTATGGCCTACACACTTGAAGGCCAATTTGGTGGCAGTATTAAAAATGTGCTGAGACAAAGACATGAAGAAGTTGTTCTAACGATTTAGGCAGACATATGCAGTAAGAGAAATGTGGATACAGAATGTTTCACATGAAAATTCCATAGTAAACCTGCCTAAATAATCTAATCCTTATATTTAATCTGATGAAGCAGAAAGCCAGTGATTGAGCACAGAACAGGGATCAGATATATCAAGCTTAGTGATTTCCCCCTTGAATCATTCTTTTTTTTTTTTTAACTTTTATTTATTTATTTATTTATTTTTATTTTCCAGGCCTATCCAAGTTTGAAAGTGTTCCTCTGCAGCATCTCTAGGGTATGCTTTATCTTGCAATTGACTACTCTGTTTGTGAAGTAAATACCAATAACTTTCATGCTGAGCATAAAAAAACTTGCCTGGCATCACGTACAACAGCTTTGTTGCTCTCCTGCACTGCTACTGTCTACATTTTCTAAACCACCATTTCTAGAGATGTGAAGTTGGTTTGATCTTCATTTCCATTAAATCTTTTACCATTGTCAAAAGAGCAGGAATCACCAAGGGATGCCAGTGACTGTGTATCTTTTGTGAAAGGGATACGTGTCTACTGAGAATTAAACCAAACCTTCTTTAAAATGATTAAGCACTTTTTCTTTTTTTTTGCCCTGTTACTAAATCCATGGATGGGACTTTGAATATATACCTTGGAAACATAGGAAACCACAGGAACCTTTTTATTTATTTATTTATTTACTTATTAGATCTTTTTACCAAGGGAAAAAATGTTTAAGATCTTATAATTATTATAATTTGCTTTGAGACTTTCTGTAATTTTCCTTTTTGGTCACTTCAAGACTCATTTAAATTTTTAAGTGAAATAATTATTTTATTATTTTATTTTATTTTATTTTATTTTATTTTATTTATTTTATTTTATTTTATTTTATTTTATTTTATTTTATTTTATTTATTTTATTTTATTTTATTTTATTTTATTTATTTTATTATTTTATTTTATTTTATTTTATTTTATTTTATTTTATTTTATTTTTTCTTTCATATAGAGACCAAAAGGAAAAGGATGAAGAGCTGGACTTTATTTATCAAGCTCTTTTTTCCTTCATCCATTTCTTCTTCTAGTAATTGATCTTTCTTTTTCCATCAGATGCTTCTTTGATTAACTACTGTAGCCTGTCTACTCTGATGGTGCACAATATTTGCACTACAACAACAACAACAACAAAAAGGAATAAAATCATAATTATTATTATTATAGTATATAATAATAATAATAATAATAATAATTTTCTAAAGGTATCATGTTTTTCTTCCTGTTGTGGTTTAACCCGGCCGGCAGCTAAACACCACACAGCCGTTCGCTCACCCTCCCCCCTCCCTCTCTGGGATGGGGGAGAGAAACGGGAAAGTGAAGCCTGTGAGTTGAGATAAAGACAGTTTATTAAGACAGGAAAATAATAATAACAATAATAATAATAATAGTGATAATGGTAATAGTATTAACAATAATAATGTGTAAGAAAACAAGTGATGCACAATGCAATTGCTCACCACCCGCTGACCGATGCCCAGCCAATTCCCGAGCAGCCGGCCCCCCACCCCGGCCAGCCACCCCTATATATTGTTTAGCATGACGTCAGATGGTATGGAATACCCCTTTGGCCAGTTTGGGTCAGCTGTCCTGGGTCTGTCCCCTCCCAGCTCCTGCTGCACCCCCAGCCTGCTCGCTGGCAGGACAGAGCAAGAAGCCGAAAAGTCCTTGGCCTGGTGTAAACACTGCTCTGCAACAATTAAAACATCAGCATGTTATCAGCGCTCTTCTCATCCTAATCCAAAACATAGCACCCTACCAGCTACTATGAGCTACTTAACTCTGTCCTAACTGGAACCAGGACACTTCCATAAAAGGTAACATAAAATGATGAGTTGCCTTGTGTTAGTGTTTCGTAACAGTCCGGAACATTTGTCATTATTTTTAAACAAATTCCTAAAATAATCGCTTTCTTGAGGAAACATAATAAGAAAATATTATGTAGATGCTAAGACAGTGCAGCACTGTAAAGAAGTGAAAAACTTGTTGTATAGCCTACACATCAGATAGTCTCTGTTGTTATTCTCTAGATAGAATTCTCCCTTCCTTTTTTCTATTTTACTACAATAAGATTATATAGGGATTCAGGATACAGGCTTCTTTGGTCTCTTTGTTATTTTCCCTCTGGGCTTGTCACTCATGTCAGCATTTTTAAATCATTGCAGACATGATATTTGTGTATATTTGGATATGGATATGTATGTATATGCAGAGGGAAACAATCTTGAGTACAGATATTAGAGACTGTAGAAACCATAAAAGCTAAAATGGTACATTCTTCCTGTTTTAATCTCACAAAGTCATTCTTAAATGATGAATAGTTACAATTCTTCCTGAAAGTCATCCTGTTTACTGTTAGCTCCTTGCTGACTGCTGGAAGTCACATCCTCAACACACTAAATTGGCATCTCTCTGTCAGAAGTCATAGACCTACACCAGGGGAGAATTTGTCTCTGTACAAGCATAAATCATACAGGAACTAATTTTTCATTGTCTTTAACCCCCTATAGTACATAGTAGACTGGGGAGCAATGATAGAGAATGAGTACAACTCTCTTTGAAATCCTAACAATCAAAGTTTGCAGATAGAAATGTACTGCCAGTTCAGGATTTGGCAAAACTGGGTTCAAATTTAATAGAATCAGTCAAGAGTCAAAATATGCAAAATTGTAAAATAAAATTAATAGAAAAATAATATAAAATAACATAAAACCAAAAAAAAAAATAAAAAAAATAAAAAATAAAAAAAATTGCTCTTCAGGAGTCTGTTTATAGATAATGCTCTGGATAAAATTACTGGGGAAAGGTAGTTACAGCATTAAGCATTAAGTTTACTGATATGGACTCTACTAAAAAGACTTAATGTATTATGAGTAGTAAGTGTGAGTTCATAAGGCTGCAGAAGTCAAAAGTATTTTTTAAAAAGGTATATTGGTGGTTATATTATGAGTCTCTGTAGCTAGCTAGGTATTTATACTACTATCTTTGTTTCCAAAAATGTCTCATCTCAAAGAAGGCTAAGCTCCTAAACTTGAGCCAAATGATTGATTTGAACAGAAACCAGAAGAAGTTTTAAAACAAACAAACAAACAAACAAACAAACAACAACAAGAACAACGAAACACCACCAAATGTCAAATGTACATTTTGGTTGAGTTTCCTGTTGAAGCAAGACAAAAAAATTAAGTATTCCCCCGTGGAAAACAGCAATGTTGATGACAGAAACAAATCTGAATCAGCCTTGGATTTAAATTTTGCACAAAGCAGCACATGTAAAGCTCTATTTGAAGCTCTGGAATATAATTATAATTAAGACTTCAAAACATCTTTTTCATTACATTCAGAGCTTAAATTGTGTAACTTATTTGCATTTGAGATAAAAAGAGATGCATATTTTGTATGTTGAAATTAGATTTGTAGAAGTATATGCTCATTCCCAATGGCAAATATTACTAACTCCAATTCCAGTTATGAAACACTAAATTGTTTTTTAAGTGGGAGCCAGCTCTCCTAATAGGCTTTCAATATTAATCCTCTAATGCTTATTGTTGTTTTACTTTCTAGAGGTTTACTTTCTAGAGGTTATTTTAGATGGGTTTTCCCGCAGGTGGATACGGCCAAGCAGGATGTGGATAGTTCTTTTCTAAGGAAGTGTTAAATCTGTAAGATTTCTAGGTTCTTCAGAATACTAGTAATCTTTCTCTGATGCAGAAAAGCATATATTTATACAGCTCTTAACTTGCAGACAGGGTTAAAGTTATAGTGGTTAAAATTAAACATGTATATAAATGCTTTGCTGCACCAGACTTCCATGAGTCAACTCTCTGTGATTCCATTTTTAGAGGACACATAAAAGAATATGTTTTGAAACAGGAACTGGAATTCAGGTTTCATAAATGGAGCCTACCATTCAGTATGTAGTACCTACAGAAACAAGAAGTCTATTAAAAAAAGAATGCTAAAATGCTCAAGTTCTAATCCTCCATTCTCACCTGACTGTCCTTCCTAGGAAAGAAGTACCTTAGAAAGAACTTTCCACCTCTAGATGTATTCTTATTTTTAAGGATATAGTGCATAAATGCCAATTTCTATTCCAGATACTCTGATAAATATAATCCAGTTCGGTTGGTTTATTGCAGCTGAATTTTCAAGTTGCTCTATAATTTCTTCTTTATGGACTTCAATCTCTGTAAAGGCTATACATAAGAAAGGCCACAGGGAGTTGAATTTTTCTGCCACCCAGGTTAATAAACACAAAAACAACAACAACAAAATGTTATTCAACTGCACTCATACTTCAATATCTTCCTGAAATGTCAATTCAATTGCTGCTTATCTTTATACCTATGAACAACTATACCAAGCTAGAATCTCCAGTAGTCCTGATTTCATACTGTAGTAATTTCACCTTTCTCTGAGGGTAAAAAGAGAAGCAAGCACACAGTCCACATGGTTTTGGTATTCTTGAACAAAAATAAAATTTAAAAAATACTCTTTGTTTTTCTTGTTATTTTCACACCTTCCATTTTAACAGGCTTCAGCATTAAATACTGAACATATGTGATTTAAAACAGGATAAAGGACAATTAACTCACCTGAGAGCTTTACAGGAGCATAAGAATAGAAAGTCAGATGCAACCACTGAAAGATTAGAGTGGACTAATTTGTGCTTCTTTTTGGAACTATTTGAAACCTTCTTTGATCTGTTCCTGTTCCATTTACTTCTGGGATAAACCTAGTTATTTTCAAAATATATTAAATATACAAAAAAATATATAGCAATGCATGTATATACCTGCAAGTGATTGAATATATGGTGGCTGCCATTAACTTGAAGAATTTGCCAGAGAGAAAAAATTATCTTCTCCACGCTGCAAAATGTCACAAACTGTTTTAACAGCAGCACGAGATTCATAAATTCTGAATTAGACCAATAGGGTCATGAGATTGACACATTTAATATATAAAAAAAGGTATGGTAAATATCTCCAAATATGTGTGGTTAAGCATAAATATACCTAGGAAAGGCACCACATTGAAATTGAGATTAAATACAAACTCTTTGCTTTGTAACTCTCTGAAACAGTGATGTTTATATGAATTTTGACTGTCTCTTTAGAAGGGGAGTAGATAAAAACACATGCGGAGACATTAAATTGTATTTGCATTTTTTTTAGGAAAAAGGCAACTGTTTTTTCTCTTTACAATAGTGTCCAGTGCCAGAACAAGATGCAATGGGCACAAAATGGAACACAAGACATTCTGTCTGAACACCAGGAAGCACTTCACTGCGTGGGTGACAGAGCAATGGAACAGGATACCCAGAGAAGTTGTGGAGTCTCCCTCCTTGGAGAGCTTTAAAAAATGCCTGGACATGGTCCTGGGCAAGCTGCTCTAGGTATCACAGTATCACAGTATCACAGATTTCTAGGTTGGAAGAGACCTCAAGATCATCGAGTCCAACCTCCGACCTAACACTAAGTACTCCACTAAACCATATCGCTAAGCTCTACATCTAAACGTCTTTTAAAGACCTCCAGGGATGGTGACTCCACCACCTCCCTGGGCAGCCCATTCCAATGCTTAATAACCCTTTCGGTAAAGAAGTACTTCCTAACATCCAACCTAAAACTCCCCTGTCGCAACTTTCGCCCATTCCCCCTCGTCCTGTCACCAGGCACGTAGGAGAACAGACCAACCCCCACCTCTTTACAGCCTCCTTTAAGGTAACTGTAGAGAGTGATAAGGTCACCCCCGAGCCTCCTCTTCTCCAGGCTGAACAAGCCCAGCTCCCGCAGCCGCTCCTCGTAAGACTTGTACTCCAGACCCCTCACCAGCTTGGTCGCCCTTCTCTGGACTCGCTCGAGCACGTCCATGTCCTTCCTGTAGCGAGGGGCCCAAAACTGAACACAGTACTCGAGGTGCGGCCTCCCCAGAGCCGAGTACAGGGGCACAATCACTTCCCTAGACCTGCTGGCCACACTGCTTCTTATGCAGGCCAGGATGCTGTTGGCCTTCTTGGCCACCTGGGCACACTGCTGGCTCATATTCAGCCGACTATCAACCAATACTCCCAGGTCCCTTTCGGCCAGGCAGCTTTCCAGCCACTCATCTCCCAGCCTGTAGCTCTGCTTGGGGTTGTTGCGCCCCAGGTGCAGGACCCGGCACTTGGCCTTGTTGAACTTCATACAGTTGACCTCAGCCCATCGCTCCAGCCTATCCAGATCCTCCTGCAGAGCCTTCCTGCCCTCGAGCAGATCGACGCACGCACTTAGCTTGGTGTCATCTGCAAACTTACTGAGGGTGCACTGGACGCCCTCATCCAGATCATCGATAAAGATATTAAAGAGGACCGGCCCCAGTACCGAGCCCTGGGGGACACCACTAGTGACCGGCCTCCAACCAGATTTGACTCCATTCACCACAACTCTCTGGGCCCGGCTATCCAGCCAGTTTCTAACCCAGCGAAGCGTACGCCAGTAGGTGTCCCTGCTTGAGCAGGGCAGTTGGACCAGATTACCTCCAGAGGTCCTTTCCATCCTCAACCATTCTGTGATTCTGTGATATTTTAAAAGGAGTTATTGTATATAACCTTTGGGTAGAAACAGGTAACAACCAGCATGAGATTAGGCAGAGAAACCTTTCAAAGAACAATTCAGGGATTGTCAGTTAGAATCAGTGAACGCTGAACTAAGTATAAAAGATTGACTAATTTGCAAATCTGTGAACTCTACAAAGTGGTCTTAAGGGGAATGAATGAAAGTCACTTGACAATTCACTTAACAGAAAGACAGTCGAAAAGGTGACAGGACCTTTTAGTATTTCTAACAGATGTAATTCATGGATACGCAGAAAGCACTCTACACTAAAGACAAATAACATGCAATCAAGAAAAATGCTCCAAATATCCTAAACTCTGCATAACTGATTTGATGAGTATTTTTCAGTATTTCAATGATTGGTACAAGGCATAAATAGCATTTAAGGTCAGATTTTTGAAGACAGCAAATAATTGAAAGTGGTACCTGGTAATAAAAAAAGAAATCTAGCCTTTCAATGATTTATTTTAAAGACCACTCATCTGAGTTTTCCACACCTGGAAAACATTGGAATTTATTTTTGTGCCACTGTTCAATGAAGAGCTTCCTATTTATATCATGGGATGGATAGCAAAGTCAACGCAGGAAATGGATGTGGTTGTTTTTCCACAGATCACATCAAGCTAACATCTGATGATGTTTGATACGTTCTATATGTTCTTTTGTATGACAGATAAAGTTTTCCTTCAGTGCTAAAGTACTGTTTCCAATACGTTCCCTTCTTAGCTGATCTGTGAGCTGCTTGTTACGATACTATGATTCAAGATGCTTTTAACGTCTAAAAAAAAATCTACGATTTTTTTATCCAATAGTTTTGAAAAACTCTTCATAGGTGGTCTCTCAGTTGCTACTCAAGTGGCATGACAAAATGATATGCAATGAAAGGCATACTCATACTGAACCCAAAGTTCTGCTACCAGCTAATTAAGCCCTGCTTTCTATGGATTTATACCTTATGGTTGATTGACTTTATAAATGAATGAAATTAAAGCTTCCACTGGAATGCACATTCTCTTAAGCATCAGAGAACAGTAGTGGGGGAGGGGAAGGAGGTGCAATGACATTATAAATGTCAACAGTATGGAAGAGTTGGAGCCCTTTTTAATATTTATTTTTTATTTTTTTTTAACATTAGAAATTGCATATGATAGAAAAACCTGGACTGATATTTAGATTCTCTCATGTTTAATAAGGCATGAAGTCTACATGAATCTTTCTCCAAACCTAGGTCATAATAAAGTTTTCCTGTATTGATTCTCCAGTGTATTATGTATTGTACTCATGTCAGATTCTTTCCTTCCATGAAGTTGTTCTTACTTGGGTACCCATTTTCATGAGCTATTTAAGCACACAACAGATTTGGGTATTGTTTCGGCTGAAATTGGCAACAGGTTCAAAAATTGTTAAGAACTTGCAGACTAGCTCATATACATACAGAAATTGCATGATCTTATGGCTCTTTTTCTCATAGGAATCAGAATTGCAAATATATTATATTATATATATTATATACATATTATATGTATATTAAGTATATATTATATATATTATATATATATATATTATATATATACACATATATATATGTAAATGAAGTAACCACTGTCCATAGAAGACACAGTTTCATATGTGTTAGGAATGAATATGTATGTAGATTGTGGGAGTATCTATTAATTAGTTTTGTTAAAATAAAAATGGTATGATTCTGCTTTTACTTAGGCTATTCATGCTCTTCATGGATTAAATAATATATGTGTTTTGGCAATGTCCCTAAAACATAGTATGTTGAAAAACAATAAGTGTACTTCAGTTTCCATACCAAATATCTCAAATTAATAGTCATAATAAAAGTCTATTATAGAAGTCTAATTATATAAAATATATGGCAAGCAAACCTATTTTGGGGGTGGATTTACAACAATTCCCTAGGCACTTTCATTTCTTCATTAGGCCTGGATACAGAAAATCCCTCGATATGGTTGCATTAAAACATTTTTGTACTTCAATGATGATTATTTTTCACATAGATTTTGAAATCCCCTGGTATGATGGAAGATCTATATTATCCTATGAGTCAGCTATATAACTCGTGCCTTTTGGCCTTTATTAATAAAAGACCTCTGGCATATTTTCTGTGGTGAAGAATATAAGAAAGAGAAAATAAATACGGTGAATAGTTAAGGACAGGCACTTGTTTCATTCTTTGCAGAACTGTTATATTTCTAAAGTAATAGTTATTTTCTTACAAGGTTTTTGCAGCCTCCATAAATCATTTATTTAGCTAAATCTGCCTGTTAGCATATTTTGAGCTGCCATTGCATGCTCCTGGCAGTTTCTTTAAGCAGTCCATGCATTTGTTTTTGACAGAGGTTGGCCTTAAGACAAAATCATCCATTCAAATCAATAACCATCATGAAACAACTGTTGACTAAACCAATGTCCTCTCCTTCAGAACAAAAATCCAGTGGGAATACTGTATAATTTTACAATTTATTTTTATATCAGGACTCATCTGTGTAATTTTGCTCTGTTTCTCTCCACCTTGTGGTTATTTTTTATAGTTACAATCAATTATTTCAGTTCACAAACTGAAAGTTGTTTTCCCATACATAAATTGAATATTTAAGGATGTTATCCTACTCCGTTTATTTGTCTGTTACCTGTTATAGCTCAAATTTGTATCTGATCTGGCTGAAATTTATATCTACTAATTTACTTTTAAAGGATTAAGTTTTTCTGTCTTGTTTAAGAACACACAATGGACCTGTTGATTACCACACACTTTCACCTTTATGTATCATATCAGGTATACTTTCTTTTTGATGTCTTTGCCTTAAGAATTCAGCTAAGAACACCTTGTGAACATGTAATAGACAATCAGGAAAAAAAATAAAAATAAAAAAAAATCTCATTTTATCAACAAATACAAAGGACTGTTATCTCTCCACCTTTTTGAAAGTCCAGGTTGGAGTAAGCCAATGACAGACCCGTGCTGATTACTGACGTGTTTAATTTTTAAGCTAAGTGCATAGTGACAGCACAGATTTAGATGCTTTGGCTACCTCTGTAGCTCACACTGTGAGTTAGTCATCTGAACGCTGGGAATGCTAACAGGTTCAACACCTAGATCACAGCCAGCAGTGAAAACACCAGTATGTCCTCCTTTCCCCCAAAGTGAAAGACTGTTTTACATGTAGAGAGACAGAGAGAGAGAGAAAAGGGAGACCTGAAGGTTCCTCATTAATCTAATCAATACTGAATATTAAAGTATTTACAAAGTGGAGCACCTGGTCATTTTTGTCTTCCAGATAAATGTATCAGCCATTTTCATCACATTCATTTTGTCTTCTGTGCCAAATGAATGTTCACTGATCCTGCATAGAGTGGAATGATTTTAGCTTAAGAAAAAAAAAAAAAAAAGTGAAAACACTTCCTTTCTCTAGAGTCCAACTCAGTATGACAATTAAGGCAGCCATATAGGAAATGTATATTCTATGGCTGGAACTAACCCCTCTAGCACAGGTGCACATTTTTTCCACGAGTTTACAGATAAAAGTAGATCAAGGAAAGGGCATGAGATGTTATCTGCTCTGCTTTGTGTGGAACCAAATTTTGTTTAGTATACTTTAAGGAAGCTTGCAGAAACTATCTGTGCCAGGGACCTACGCAGAGGTTCACGTTACAAACTGAGACATGACTGAAGCAAGAATTAGGACTGGAGCTACTTATCTGTACCATGATTCAGCTCAAGTGGACTGCTGGTTTTTTTTTTTTTTTTTGGGTGGACATCCTCTGAGCATCTGCAGTAGCAAATGTAGCTAACTATTTCAATATCTTTTTGTTTCCTGTCTATTATGCACGATCAAAATGTTTTGTTTTGTTTTTCCTTGATTATAATTTCCATTATTCCTGTAATTTGGGGCTGTTTTTCTTCCCAAACAAAAGCTTCACAAAGCTATCAATCGTACAGGATTTCTAGCAGGTGAGTCATTAATTATTCATGTGTATGACCACTGCTGTGAGACAGCCCCAGGAGGATTTCCAAAGGACCATTTGGTAATAAATATTCAAAAATTTGTAATATTTAGTCCCTATTCATGTCCCAGTACCCATCAATGGCTGGACATGTCCACTGTCCATGCATAATATCTCCTTTCACCATCACTTTATAACATCAAAATCATGCATTGCACAATCTTGAAACAGAAAATTAACAGATTTTTAAAGTAACCTTGTCAACTCCAAGACTACACTTCAGACTTGTAAGTCCATAAGCTCTTTTAAAATGCTTATTAAAGATTATAAAAGATACTTCTACTTCAGTGGAGATGCTCTCATTCACAGTGCAAGATGATTTGGTTCCTTATTTGCAAATGGAAGTGAGGCAGAATGGAAAGATATGTGGAAAAATGACAGCAGCAGCAGCAGGCGGCATATTCTTAAAAGGATAAGAATGATAGCTGGGACGTGTTTCCAACCCTAACCACACAGTCAGTAATCAAATAAAATGGATTTAGAATCCAGTGATGTGGTGTTATTTTTTTTTTTCTTTATGTTATCAGGCAAATTTATACAATTCTTGTCAAATTGATTTTCCTTTTTTTTTTCTTTTCCTAAGTAATAAAAACACAAAAAACATGCCAAATATGTGTGAGGATATGACTCATCAAAACTTTTTAACAAGTGTTTCAATCTGTCATTTTTATGTGTTCAAATCAAATCATGATTCCAGAGAAAGAATTGAAAACTGAATGTGCATTGACAATCTCTTTCTCATTTTAAACAAGCCCACACAGACAGAGGAATTAAACTTCTGAGTGGCAGGTTCATCTTGAATGAATGCCAGCGCTGCTGAAACACCAAAATGCCAAGTTGAATTGGACTTGGCTTAAGGAAAATCATGGAGAAGTATATGAAACTCAGTACAAAGTTCTAGTTATCTCAGATCAGTAAATCTTGGTAGAAATCAATGATTTATTTATTTTTACTTCATCTTTCTTATTTCTCCTTTTTCTGATGAGATAGAAAAAAAATACAAGTTTCTTCTTATGAGATTGAAAAGTACGAAGAGAGAGAAACGAGTGAGGATTTGGGATGACCTGCTGGAGAGGAGCTCTGAGGAGAAGGACCTGGGGGTCCTGGTGGACGACAGGTTGACCATGAGCCAGCAGCGTGCCCTCCAGGCCAAGAGGGCCAATGGGATCCTGGCGTGCATTAAAAGGAGCGTGGCCAGCAGGTCAAGGGAGGTGATCCTCCCCCTCTACGCTGCCCTGGTCAGGCCTCACCTGGAGTACTGTGTCCAGTTCTGGGCTCCCCAGTACAAAAAAGATGGGGATCTCCTCTAAAAAGTCCAGCGGAGGGCCACAAAGATGATATGGGGCCTGGAGCATCTTCCCTATGAAGAAAGGTTGAGAGACCTGTGTCTGTTCAGCCTGGAGAAGAGAAGACTGAGAGGTGATCTTATCAATGTGTACAAATACCTGAGGTGTGGGAGACAGAGGGATTTGGCCAACCTCTTTTCAGTGGTTCGTGGGGACAGGACAAGGGGCAATGGCCACAAGATAGAGCACAGGAAGTTCCGCACCAACATGCGAAAGAACTTCTTCACAGTGAGGGTGACGGAGCACTGGAACAGGCTGCCCAGGGAGGTTGTGAAGTCTCCTTCTCTGGAGATATTCAAGCCCATCTGGATGCCTATCTGGGCAGCCTGCTCTAAGGAACCTGCTTTGGCAGGGGGGTTGGATCCGATGATCTTTCAAGGTCCCTTCCAACCCCTACAATTCTGTGATTCTGTGATATAGGTGTCAAAGTTGACAGTATAAGGAGCAAGTATAAGATTATTTTAGATGTCCCTGATACTGACATTAAGAATACTTATGCTCTCAGCTATGCTCTCATATACATTTTCAATAGCATCACTAATATAATTAGCATGATATAACTAACTTTGAAATCAGCATAAACTGGAGTAAGAGAGATCTCTTATATTCAGAATTTAAAATTTGCCACATCTGAAAATTAACTATTTGATCTCCAAAATCTGAACTGGATAAACCATTGACATTGATCAGAGAATCATAAAATCAGAATATGCTGAGTTGGAAGGGACCCACAAGGATCATCGGGTTCAACTCCTAGCTCCACACAAGACCACTCCAAAATCAGATTATATGTCTGACACTGTTGTTCAAATGCTTCTTGAAATCAGGTTAACTTGACTATTTATCATTTTTATAAATGAGCTGCTCTGCTACCTGAAGTTTCTCAATGAATGAAATATTCCAGTAAACAAAAAATCTTGGATTGTTAGTCACAAAGACTGGTTTGATTGTACTTTAACCTCATGAAAGTTAAACATCTTGTTTAGGCTAGTTGACAAGACATAATCTATAGCTCATGCAGGGAGAGAGACACTCCCAGAAAGTAATTTATCAATGACTAAGATTCTGTCTGAGATAGATAGGACAAGCTGTCCTCGGGACATACCTGTCTCTTTCCCTTGACAATAGAGAAGGCCTGCACAAATCCCATAGGCGCGATGCTTAATGTTTAGAAGGTTAAAGTTAGGTAAGCTGAATCCTACCCTAAGTTCCTCATGTTGTTGTAAATTGTAAGAAACAGCACAGTTCTCATCCTGACTCTAAAAAGATAATTTTATTGGACCAAAAGGATGGATAAGTAAAAATAATTGATATAATTTTAAAGGAAAATATCTATCAGTAAACATGTCATGAGAACCTCTAAATATTCCTACATTTAAAGACATTCATTTCAGGTCCTCTCATGTTTCCAGTATATAATAAATCAGAGTAGTTGTAGGGTCTGAGCTTCAGAAATCACAAACCAATTACTACTTTATTTGTAGAGAATCCTCATCATCTCATTATATAGGTTTGTGTGGATTTTTTTATTTTTTTTTCATCTATAAACACACAACTAGATTCCGAAATGGGCTTACTATATGGAAGAAGATGCCTAAGAAAGGATCATAACCTTCCACGGCACCTCATTAACTCTGTCCATTGTGAGCTGCACCCCAGTTGCATGATACAGTGCAAGAGCATGCAGCTGTGCAAAACTCCTGTACTCAACCATATAGGGCTTCACATGGACATAAAATTTCTTCCTAAAATGTTTTTGTAAACCAAAGAAATACGTGGCTGATAGAACTAAAACAATGGAGGTACGTTTTGGCATGTCTCAGAGGCCGCGGTGGTGCAGAGACATGGACAGAATCTGTTTAGTTAACCATGGTGGCTGAAGTTACATACTTTGGATCTGCTCACTGGTATGTCTTTAGTCTGAGAAAAAAACAGCCTCATTAAAAATATTATTTCTCACAACTCTGTTCCGTCATGCTGACATCTATTTACTCCGTTCACTTCATACGCTTGAAATCTTTCCATTTATCTAGTAGAGTTATGCAGAATGGAGTAACTTCTGAAGCAATATGACTCTTAATGTGAAAGAAATAAGAGGTTATCAAAAAGCGGTCTACATCAAACTTTTCCTGTTATTTTAAAGGCAGTAGCCAAACAAGTAGCTCTGTCAGCCTAGAGTTGTATTCCAATAAAAGAAGACACAGTAAACAAATAGTAAACAGAAAATTAGGTAGGTAGGTAGTTTTAATTTAAAAAGTTGTCTTGTATCAAATCTTCCAAATACAGTTTTTGATTTATTTCTGATCTTTAACATTTAATAACACCACATTAAAGTTATAACATCTAAATTAGTAGAATTAATTATGTTCTTACTATAGAAAAATGTAAAGGAGAGGATAGGAGGAGCAAGTCTCATATAAGTAAGCAGTTGTTCTGTCTGGCCAAGCCTTGCACCTGATCATTGCAGTGTGTCCTGTCTTGTTAAACTCTGTTCCTGCCTCTTTTCTATGTGACCTTGCTCTCTATCACGTGTGTGATTTACTATTGAACATTAAGCAGGACTAGTTAGCAGGCAGGAGACCAAATCTGTCTAGACTCAAGGCTGGGGCTAGGCCCTGATTCTGAAAACACCCATGGAGCTGTGGCTTGAGAACCCCACGGATGTGTCTGTGCCCTTGGGTTGGGAGAGTGATAGTGCCTGTATTTCTGCAAGGGAGCTCTAATCCTGATCACCTGCAGAGGAAACACAGGATCAGCCCTCAGTGCTGGTCACAGTGATTAAAGTGCTGCTGGTGCATTCATGGGTGCTGGTAAAGGCACTGCTCTCTCTCTTTCTGTGTTGATCTATCTGCGTGTGTATTACAGCATGTGGCTGGATGTATGTATGTGTATTGTGTGTGCATCTGCATTTTTTTTTTTAACATGGTCAACCTTGCTGCTGGCAATACATACGCTTGGGAGTAGGAATAAACAGACTACAGAAGAGAAATCCCCTGGGTCTTCAAGTCCTGCAGATCTGATTTCCTATAACAACTAAAAGAGCTAATGTCATCTAAAAATGAAGTTCAGAGCATCCAATAATTTGTGGAAGGTATCAGGTTCTTTCACTCTTAAAATTAAATTCAGATTTTTAAAACCTTGTTCTGGAGATATTAATTGTAACTACATGCTTAAAACAGATAAGAGTTAAATGTATTTATATTCTGTGCTCAAAAAAGTAGTCAAAATCCATAAGCCATTAGCAATTATTTTCAAAAACACACGGAAGACAGGAGAATTCCCTAAAGACTGAGGAAGGACAATCATTGTACCTATTTTTAAAGAGGAGTGAGAAGGAAGACCTAGGTCTATCAGCCTCAATACCAAAAACATTCTGGAACAGCTTGTTAATTAGTTCAGATGCACACTGAGGATAAGGTGATAGGGAACAGTTGACATGGATTTGTCAACAAAAAAGTCATATCTAATCAATCCAAGTTCTTTCTGTGGCAGGGTAATTGCCTAGAGGGCAAGGGAAAAGCTATAGATTTGATATAGCTTGACATTAGTAAGCATTTTCACACAGTCCCATTTGGCATGTCATAAACAAACTACAGAGGAGCTGGCTGTAATTGTCACATGGAGGGTGCACAATTGTTTGATAAGCTGAACTCAATCACTACCCAATAGACACCATCAAATCTGGAAGATTTTGCAGTAAAATTCACCAACATAATTAATAATAATATAATACCAATTACCAAATTAATAGCAAAAGCCAGGACCAGTATAAATAATTGATTGAATAATTAATTAATTTATAGCACAAGAAATGCTTTCTAGGGAATCTGTTGAATCCCTGTCATTGGAGATATTTAAGAGGGAGTTAGACTACCATCTGTTGGGGATACATTTTGGTATAGTTGATGGATAGATGTGACTAGACAGATGCTTGATGCTCCCTGTGGCTCTATGATCTCTTCAGTGTTTTCTTTTTCCTTGGCTCTGTTACGAGCTTCTGACATTACTTTGGGGCAGTCACTTGCTTCTTATCTCAAGCTTTACTGAATCTCACAAAATCGTCAACATCTTTCACAGCCGCTAAATTAGAGGAGCTGCTTGGCACAATGTGGAAAGGTTTTGGAATGAAATCACTGTATAAGCACAAAGTTTTCTCATTATGTGTCAAATAAGAAGTTATTTGTGCCATAATTTTCTAGCGATGGCTAGAAGTTAAAGTTATCAGGCTGCCTATTGTGTGTATGCATGTATATTTCTGTATTAAACAGAAAGATTGTATATAATTTCCTTTAATTATATCTTTCCCTATTAAAAGGCAACTGAATGCATTTTGTACCACATGATCAATGGTGTAAAATCACTTGCATTTCAGTGCTGAAAATTTATTTTTGAGATTCAGTACTTCAGGCTATAATAGATTTCCTAATTGTAAATCTCAAAATTATGTTCTGCCTAAATTACAGTGTAACTTGCAGCAGTACATGCTTTGTATCCAAATATAGTGTTTCATGTTTTGTGTGAAATGGAAAAGCATTCTGTTCAAGCATTCTGTTAAAGATGGTTTTGTATAAACTTTCATTTGTTTTACTGTATTCAGTGTGGTTATAGAATGATCTATATTTATATAATATCTTTCTCACTACGCACACACATGAACAGCCTGAAAGAACTTTGAAAATGCAAAGTCAAATATTCAAGTCAAATTCAGGAAACCACAGTGTTAAAATACTGTGTCTTTTTTGTGAGTGTGTGTGTGTTTGGTTGTTTTTGAAGTTTTTGGTTTTTGTTTTTAGCCATCTGCTAGGTGAACATCATCAGGCAGTGTTTGATTAAACAGTTGCATAATATTTTTTGGTTTTGTAGGCTCTGCTCTTAAATGTGGTCCTGAAGCTGCTCTTAGCTGACAGATAAATATACTTGGTAAACCACATGTAAAACTGAAGAGAAAGATTGGTTTCCTTATAACAAAAAATGAAAGCAAATAAACAAATAACCACTTTAGCTAATGGCTGCCAAGATATTCTCAGGAAAAAAAAAAAAAGAAAGAAAGAAAGAAAGAAAGAAAGAAAGAAAGAAAGAAAGAAAGAAAGAAAGAAAGAAAGAAAGAAAGAAAGAAAGAAAGATAGAAAGGAAGGAAGGAAGGAAGGAAGGAAGGAAGGAAGGAAGGAAGGAAGAGAAAGGAAGAAAGGAAGAAAGGAAGAAAGAAAGAAAGAAAGAAAGAAAGAAAGAAAGAAAGAAAAATACTTTAATTTCCTCCCTTTACCAAAAGATACTAACCTCAAAAAAAGGAAACTGCAGTGTGAGAGTTCAGATGAATCTGCTAGGAAGCTTTGAGTCCGGCACCTATTCAGACACACTACTCATGTTACATGCACTGAGCTGGCTGCTCCTAAGCAGCTTCTCACACTGTGCAGACATCTAGAATCATTTTTCACCTAACATAAGCAGCAAGGTTCTCCCTGTAGTCAGCCAAGACTCTCAATTTAACCTATCAAAATATCTATGTATAGGCTTTCGAAGGCACCCTGATTCTTCTGGCTTATATCTGGACTGCCCCATGGTTCCATGTTTTTCTTCCCAAAACTAAGGTAGAAGAGGGAAGGGATGTGAGATAAAGGGATCCTGGATCTTATCCCAGTTTTGAGTTAAAAAAAAAGACATTTTGCTAAAATGTATGGTAAGCTTATAAATCAAATCTCAGTACTGTAACTCAGAATGAGTCACTTCTAAAACTTCTCGCTAGCATTTGTTGATAGATCAGGGTGAACTGGATGAAAAAGATAAATATGCTTTTCAAGGAAACAATTTCTAGCCATTTTTAAATGCTATGATGTTCCCTAAATCAACTTATAGAGGTGCAAAGTGGTTTTCAGTTAAATGCAACTGTTTCTTGATGTGTTCAAGTTGAAATTAAAGTGGTTAAATAACATGTTTGTAATTAACCAAAATAAGTTTTAGATGCAGGAGCACAGACAAGATTCTCTTGTGTCTTTGGAGCAAAAGCCATCTTAGCACAACCACACCATTTATGATGGCAGTATATGTGAGCACAGCATAGATAATCTGGGTTAGTAGAAGAACCAGTATAGAATCACTGTTGCATGACAGTTATTTGTCCTTCAAACAGCCAATCAAATTCCAAGAAAATTTCTTCTCAAATTCCAAGAAATTCCAGGATAATTTTTTCTTTTGCCCTCCTAATTAACAGGATTCCTGTTTGTCCCCAAAGTGTATTGACCAGTGTATTGACTCCCTTATCAATTTTTGCCTTGGTTCATACACTGAAGACAGTCTCTGCATGGCTCAGCCACCATTATGAGCTTCTAGTCAGTGATCAGCCTTTGGTTCAAACTCTGTCTGATCTCCCAAAACAAAGCCAATGCTTATGCTTAGGAGGTGTTTCTGTCTTGTACAAAGACATTGAGCCTTAGAAACCTATATAAGAGTGAAAATTTGAGACATTCTTTTCTGTCCTTTCCCCAACTGGAAAGCCAAAGAAGTGATTCACGTTTAGACCCCAAGGCTCAAATCTTGAATCAGTCAGTGCAGAGGTGTCTGACAGCCTGGATGAGTGCCCTGCCTCTCGGATATTTACCAGAAACACCAGTTTGAGAGATTTCTGCCAAAGCATATGATAAGAATTTATATAGAATACATATATACGTCTAATATATATACATATAGAACATGTTCAATTGTAATGGATGGACATTCTCTGATAAGAAAAATATTATTTCAAAAACCTTTGTCTAGCTGAAAATTTCATTTTGCTGGAATACCTAAAATGCCAGCCAGTCTTGTGTATGATTATGCTGCATTCAGTGAGGACACAGTGAGGAGACCACTAGAAAATTCATATCTCAGATAGGCATCATCAAGAGATTCACAATCAGCTTTGCATAAAAGGGAAACCACCTGTTGTACTGCCGTTATTCTAGCTTTGCACAATTACCTCCATTCTATTTGTTACCTCTGCTTAAGTCTTGATTCATCTCACCTATAGTTATGTACCTAATAGAGATTCTTAAGCTGAAATCATAAGCATACTTAACAGTTAAGGAGAGAGAAAGGCACCTCCACAGGACAATTCAGAATTAAGTTGGGCTCTATTCCCAACAGAAGTGTTTCTCTCTATCCTCTGACAACAGCCAGAACCCACAGCAATCCAAATTAGGACCCAAATTAGGACCCGTGCTCCCAAATTAGGACCTGCAATTAATTGGGTAAATCAAGATCCATCTGGGACATTGTCTTAAACTCGAATAAGCTCTACTGGTCTCTTTCTTTATGTTTTGTTGTTGTTGTTGTTGTTGTTGTTGTTGTTGTTTGTTTGTTTTTAAATCCTGAACAATAAAATGTTAAACTTGATTATTTTTTACTCCATGCTACAATCTTAATATAATAATACAGGGTAAGCAAATAGCTAGTTGATATTATGCTGTGATCCTGGCAGACTTTCTAAGCCAATTAGGGTCAATGTAGATCAGTTTTGAGCCTGCAGGGAGGTAGTCATAGCTATACACTAAATGATTCAGAGAATCAGCAGACAGTATGGTAGGAGGAACAATAGGACTGCCTTGGGTCTTTGTATTAATTTAAAATATACAAGAGGGAAAATGCATGAATGAGTTTGTAAGACTTTAGCCTCCTGGCCTTTGTGGAAATGCTGGTTCCAACATGTAATATCCCTAGTGGCAATAGCTACCAGAGGGTGTCATCTTATCTGCTGGACAGCTATACATCTGCAAATGCTGACTGTACTTAGTATATTGGCAGGAACTGTGGGGATGGAAGCTAGAACTTATGCACATGCTTGCTAAATTCCTAAACTGAACCCTCCAGCAAATATTGTAAACATATCTTCAGCACAGCAGGAACAATTCTACATGAGCATTATGCTTCTTTTCCAGGAGGAATGTTGACACTAATTCTCATAAAAAAGGAATGAGTACAGGGAGTCTGTTGACTACAGTGTAGCTGAAATGGGTAAATGAATGAGATCCTACTGCTACAGGAAGGAGAAGTCAATTAGTAATGATGTGACAGTAAGCACCAATCATGAGAAATCTGTGAAGAAAAAGAACAAGGGCTAAATCACAGACGTGGCAGTTCAGTTTCCTTTCTTATACATTACATATCAGGTATCATGCTCAAATACCAGACAGATAAAAGCTGTACAAGGAGGCATGCAGGTAACCTCTAGATACCCAAATGCAATATATAAGTATTTTTAAAGGGTGAAATAAAGTTCTGCTACATAGGGAAAAAAAAAGAATTTATTGGTCCCAAAATATCTATAAAGCATTGCCTCCTTAGTCTTAGGGGTCTTTCTTCCATTTCTGGTTTTGGTACAGATATTCTGCATCAATTCAAGATTTTCCTTATCTGTACAATAGGAATAATAATGTCTCCCTGCTATTCACTGTCTATGCAATGAGATTCCTATTCAGAAATTTTAAGGCCAGAGGCTCAAATAGTTCATCATATCCAACATGCTTGAATGCACAAAATCTCATTCATTATTTCTAGATTTATCCTAACAATTGTCATTTGAATAAACAGTAGTCTGTTGTAAAGATTCTGAGCTTCTTTTGAAGACTACAGGATGTAGAGTCTATCTACTTTGATAGCTTTTGATTAAAAATATATGCCTTGTTTCCAGCTTGAATCGATCTGGCCTCAGCCACTGATTCTTGAGACGTGTTTCTTTGCTAGTCTATAAATCTCACAGGGGTGGCACAGTGGGTCTTGAACTCAATACCACTACATGTCCATGTAATAAGAGCAAGAATGGTTCTTCATTTTACTCAGTTGCAGTAATAATATTTGATGTGGGGAAATGTGGAGGAAGGGTTGGAACTAAAGGCATTTGAGTTACCAGCAGTTCCCCTCAGCTCACCTTAAATGTATTAAAATTCCCGCTTTCAATTGGTAAAGGGAGAAATAATGATAAGTGTCACATTACAGGGCAATTTGAGCCTGTTCATTACAAGAGTACTGGAGGTATTTTCTCAGCAGTGCACACACCAGAGCTCAATGCAAGTGCAAGAGTAAAAAATCGCTACAATAACCCAACAAAGAAATTAATTCAGATAGAAATAAGAAAACCACACAGTTTTAATTTCTTGTTATCCTTTCAGACATAAAAATAACATTGTAATGCAGAGTCCTTACACTGTGCTTTTCACCTGATAAAGAAACAAATATCTGCTAACATTTTTTAACTCTTCCTTTGCTATAGTTGAACCAGTTCATGTTCATTCTGCTTCCTTATGCTTTGTCGAGAATCCAATGATAGGGTGGATTTAAGGCTCCAGATCATTGCAGAGTATGTAATATTGGCATGTTACCAAAGGTGGATTAAAGGTTGAGTTTGTCATAATACCTCTATGCCATGTGGAGAAGCATGCTTTAAAAGGGAAAAAAAAAAAAAAAAAAAAAAAGCTACAGAATAGCTAGCATTTTTCTTTTAATTGTACTAACTACTTTGTGAGAGAAGGAACAGGATGGGAATATGTCACTATCTGCATGAGTAAATATCCCTGTAAAGGTCGGAAAACCTGAAATTTATTGATCATTCCCTTGATGTCTCTAGTCCAATATTGCTGGATGGTAGCTGCTTAATAGAAAGGAGAGGATTATTTCTACCTGCTTACATAGAAGAGCAGAGAAAGTGATGTATCTGTAAGGCTAGGGCACATACTTCCTTGCTATGGAATACAGTTTTGGAGCAGTGACAGGTTTGTGGGCAGTCAGAAAACAAAGAGACAAACCAAGAATAACTCTTTCATGATTTCCCTTTCAGGTTGTCACAAAGGAAAGATATTGTTGATTATCACTACGGTCATACACATTTGAATTAGAATATCTAATCTCTTGCATCTATCAATTTGTGCCACAAATTGCAATACAATAACATTGCATGTGAAAGTTATCGTTATTCTGGCACACCACACTATCCCACTTTCTGTATCTCTGTTTTGGGTGACAAATGCATCCCTGATGAATATTAAGTCATGTCATATGGCTGCAGAAGACAGAGTCCACACAGTTGAGTTTTCCAAGGATTTCAAGAAGTACCTGAGAATTAAAGACCACTGAGTCAATTTAACTATAGAATGACTTACTGACATTTGGTTTTGAAGGTAGATTACTTATATTGAGTAGTCTAATGCAATCAGACATACTATTCTACATTTATTATTTCCCCCTTGAGATGTTTTTGACATTTGTGTGCATTTTCATTGCAGTAGACATCTTTTCACAAAACCAAAACCTCAGCACATGTATATGGATATTCACAGATAACAAATTTGGAGTAATTGCTGTTTTTCATAAAAACCTTGGAATTATTTTCCTGTGTTATTTAAAGCTCTGGTATTAAAGAAAGAGAGAAAAAAAAAAAGTCATTGCAAGACATATTTACTTATTTATCACAGTCTTTGAAAATGTGAAATATCAAAGCTGGGGTTTTAGAAAACTAGAGCTCCCAGTTGCCTGCATGACAACTGAGCAGCTTGAACAACATGTTAACTAAAATATCTAAAATACCAAGTTTCTTTTTTTTTTTTTTTTAATCAAAATACTAAAATAAAACTGGAAAAATACATTCTTTTGGGAAAGGAAAGAAATGTCAAAAAGGTAAAAATTGACTTGAGATCAAATACTTAAAGTCCTGCTGGGTTTAATATATGACTCAATTATTTTTTTACTGGTTAGTAAAATTAAAATATTTAAATATCATTTGTTTAAGTGTTTACTGAATTTAACTGTAACCCTTTTATTTTGCTTGTCATTCTTGCAAGGTAGTGGTAGAACATTATCAAAGGGTATAGCTACTCTACTTTCTCAACCCTTTGTGGTAGCAGACTAATATTATACAGAGGCACAGGAGGGCAAATGGTTTAGATCCTGACATTCATTCACACTACACTTTGCAGTAAAGTTTTCACCTATTTCATAAATTATGGGTCTATTCCTTATAAGGTCAATGCCATCCCCTTTGAATTTATCAAAAGACTTTACTCTTTCTTGAAATTAAATCGCCAAGGATTTATTTGATGAGCTGCTGGAGTGGAGTATTCTAACGCTCTTGTTGCACTGGTCAGTTGTCTGTCTTTAATGAACCCAGTCTTATCTCTGTTTATAAAAAAAATGAAGTTATATTTTATGAAGCCAATTATATAGAATGGTAGTTAAGATTTTTAGATCTGTGTTTAATAGTGAGGCAAATTTGCAGGATTAACATACCATTAAGACTTTTCCAGGTGTAGACAATAATGTGATAATAACATCTCACAGAAATAAGAGTCTATTCTCCATTTGACAGTCCATTAAATGTAACAGTAGCATTATTAGAGTATTAAAAATGTGATTTTGATCATTCTTTATTCACTGTGCTAGGAGCTGTACAGGTATATATATATAATCTTATACTATAATTACATTATAAATTAAGCTATTTTCAATTAGGTAGTCAGTATCAGTAAGTCAGTATCCATAAGTTTAGTAGCTAAACGGTGAACCGCACATATCATAAACCTTACATATCCACAGAAAAAAGCTGTGCGAAGTCTTCATGATGTTATTACCCCAAGTGTAAACATTTTGATTGTTTCTGAAATTGTATCCCAGTACAAAAAAGACAGGGAACTCCTGGAAAGAGTCCAGCGGAGGGCCACAAAGATGATACGGGGCCTGGAGCATCTTCCCTATGAAGAAAGGTTGAGAGACCTGTGTCTGTTCAGCCTGGAGAAGAGAAGACTGAGAGGTGATCTTATCAATGTGTACAAATACCTGAGGTGTGGGAGACAGAGGGATTTGGCCAACCTCTTTTCAGTGGTTCGTGGGGACAGGACAAGGGGCAATGGCCACAAGATAGAGCACAGGAAGTTCCGCACCAACATGCGAAAGAACTTCTTCACAGTGAGGGTGACGGAGCACTGGAACAGGCTGCCCAGGGAGGTTGTGGAGTATATCTTGAATATCTCCTTCTCTGAAGATATTCAAGGCCCGTCTGGACGCCTATCTGGGCAGCCTGCTCTAAGGAACCTGCTTTGGCAGGGGGGTTGGACCCGATGATCTTTCAAGGTCCCTTCCAACCCCTTCGATTCTGTGATTCTGTGATTCTGTGATCTTCTCTGTTGTTTTCCCCTCCCTTAATATGCACCCCAAAGGAACATTGTGTTAACTTTTTTGATTTTCAACAATTAAATTAGGATGAACCTTTTAAAGAGGAGCATGAATACTTAGAAACAATATCAAAAACACAGCTTCCTGGGGAGTAAAAGGCTGGACCATCAACATGGGATAAGCAAAATTATTGTTTAACTCCTTCCTATGTGGCATAATTCATTGTTCTGAAAACTCAGGTTTGGAATAAAAGAGGATGTTGAGGATCTGACTTTATTCAAGTGTCAGTGGGAAGGTGGAAGATTAAGTTTCAAAGAAACAGAGACAAGTAGACATGGCCAAATCATGCTGTGGCTAAGCTGAATGGAACTTATCAGGGTCATTTGCATATGCAAAATATTGTTTAATCTTTTATTTTTCTTTACACACTTAGTATCTTTGTGTAGTTAGCAAGTCATTTTGTGTCATGTCATGGTAAATGTCTGTTGTCAGATAAACTGAATCAAGGAAAAAGTCAAGTACCAAAATGAAGATGGTGGTATATGATGTCTAAAATGTCTAGAAACCAATTTTTAGCAGTATAAAAATAGAATTGATTGAGACTTCAGGCTCTACACCCAGAGGAATTCAGGAATTCAGTTTTGCCATTACAAGATTCACTAGAAAAGTTCTATTTATAGCAACTATAACTACATTTATTTTATATTGGTCATATGACTTTATCAAACATCTGGAAAGTATAAAATCCAGTCACTTCTTACCTCACAGAACCCATGTAATATTTTACATTGCTAATGAACTGAGAAGATCTGACTCTCTGGGTTTAAGTATTTCATTAAGAATAGAAGAGTTTCTAAGTAGAAACTGTCTTGAACTCCTCAGTTACAGACTCTCCAACTGGGAAAAATATGCAAAGAAGAAATACTTATTCTGTAAAATCCTTCTTCATAACTGTGGTAAAAGTTGCATGAAGGAAGAGATGTAATATGGGTGGTGAGGAAGAGGTGAACTGGTAACTGTTCACCAGGTAAGGGGTGGACAACAGGCATGGAGAAGGCTTAGGTACTTAACAACTTCTTTGCCTCAGTCTTCACTGCCAGTCAGACTTCCCACATTTCTTGTCTCTCTGAACCCATAGATGAGGGCTGGGGGAGCAAAGTCACTCCCACTGTAAGCAAAGAGCAGGTTTGAGACCACCTGAATAAACTGAACAAGTACAAGTCTATGGGGCTTGATGTGATGCATCCCAGGGTCCTGAAGGAATTGGCCAATGTAGTTGCCAAGACTCTCTCCATCATATTTGAAAAGTCCTGGCAGCCAGGTGAAGTCCCTGGTGACTGGAAAAAGGGAAACATCACATTTTTAAAAAGGGTAGAAAGGAGGACCTGGAGAACTACAGACTAGTAAGTCTCACCTCTGTGCCTGGGAAGATCATGGAAAAGATCCTTCTGGAAGCAGTGTCAAAGCACATGCAAGACAAGGAGGTGATCTGAGACAGCCAGCATGGGTTCACCAACTGCAAATCATGCCTGACCAATCTGGTGGCCTTCTACGATGGAGTGACTGCATCAGTTGGCAAGGGAAGACCGACCGATATCATCTACCTGGACTTCTGTAATGCCTTTGACATGGTCCCACATGGCATCCTGGTCTCCAAATTGGAGAGATATGGATTTTATGGGTGGATCCAGTGGATAAGGAGTTGGCTTCAAGATCACACCCAGAGAGTGGTGGTCAATGGCTCTATGTCCAGGTGGAGGCCAGTGATGAGTGGTGTCCCTCAGGGGTCTGTCCTGGGGTCTGTACTGTTTATTAACTTTATGAACGACACAGACAGTGGGATCGAGTGTGCCCTCAGCAAATTTGCAGATTACACCAAGCTGAGTGGTATGGTTGATACAATAGAAGGAAGGGATGCCACCCAAAGGGACCTGGACAAGCTTTAGAAGTGGGCCCATGTGAACCTAATGACGTTCAACAAGTCCAAGTGCAAGGTGCTGCACATGGGCTAGAACAATCCCAGGCATGAGTACAGACTGGGTGAAGAACTCAATGAGAGCTGCCCTGTGGAGAAGGACTTGGGGGTTCTAGTGGACAAAAAGCTCAACATGAGCTGGCAGTGTGTGTTTGCAGTCCAGAAGTCCAACTGCAGCCTGGGCTGCATCAAAAGAGGAGTGGGCAGCAGGTCGAGGGAGGTGATTGTCCCCCTCTGCTCAGCCCTTATGAGGCTCCACTCGGAGTATTGCATCGAGGTCTGGAGTCCCCAGCACAAGAAGGATGCGGAGCTGTTAGAACAGGTTCAGAGGAGGGCCATGAAAATTATCAGAAGGCTGGAGAACCTCTCCTATGAAGAAAGGCTGGGGCTTTCAACCTAAAAAAAGAGATGGTTCCGGGATGACCTCATTGCAGCTTTTCAGTACTTAAAAGGAGCTTATAAAAAAGATGGAGAGCAACTTTTTGCGCATTTGGATTAGAGATTAGGAGGGAATTCTTCTCTCAGAGGGTTATGAGGCACTGGAACACGTTGCCTGGAGAGGCTGTGGATGCCCCATCCCTGGAGGTATTCAAGGACAGGTTGGATGAGGACCAGGGCAACCTGATTTAGTGGGTGGCATCCCTGCCCATGGAACGGGTTTGGAACCAGATGATCTTTAAGGTTCCTTCCAACCCAAGCTCTTCTATAAATCTATAAGGAGCATTCATAAAGTATTTGTTCTTTGATTGTAGAAAGAGCATTTTCATCCAATGTATGTTAGACTCCAAGGGTTGCCTAAGATCAGAGATCTAATTAGTGACTTTGCAAGTAATTGTCTCTCCTTAAATACTGACTCAGATACATAAACATTCTCATTTTCTCCTCTGAAAATGTTACAGTTCTATATTTTGTATGATAATATAAAGGCCCTCTAGGAACTGTTTCAACTATGTTCTACATATGAGTTAAAAGAAGATTGTGAAGTCAGATCTTTCTTAGAGTTTTTCTAGTCTCAAGAAATCTTATCCAGCTGGTGATGTCACTCCCATGGAGAAGAAAAGATTACATTTCTTTTACTGGCTTCTGAAACATGTGGGAAAAAGAATCACTGGAATAATAAAAAAAAAAGTGTGTGTGGGGATTAATAAATAATGCAAGTTACAAGGAATCTGCAGCTCTCTTAAAGTGATTTTTTTTTCCAGTAATTCCCTATGTTCTCTTTTACATGCAAAATTGAGATAAAACCCTGAAATTTTGTAGGCATATTATAAAGATGATACATTGAACTCTGATTTTGCTTCTATTCGTATTATTGCCTATTCATGGTCAAGTTTTAATCTTTTTTACATTGTTGGGCTTTCAATCACCTGTGATTCTGCCTCTTAATTTACTTTCCTCTTTGTTCTTCAGTTATTTCTTCTTGTGAGTACTTCCAAGATATTTTGTCAATTAAAACAGAATAAGAAAGGAAGACCTGTCTAACTTACATAGATTTCTATTAATGCCTTACACCATGGCCTTAGAAATTGGGCAAGAAGTTTCCTACATTTAAAGTACAGTTGCATTTAATGCACTGTTTACCTCATTAAATGAATTACACCATTGTTGTATAGAAATCTCGATTCTATACCATCTTTTGTATTACACTAAAGCAAATACAGCTCAATATACCAAACACTATGACAAACATTCTATGCAAATAATCAACATTTTATTTTCTTTTTTTTTTTCACTTTTTATGTATTTATTCCAAAGTTCTTAGTGAATTTGAGGATTTCTAACTAGTCGATAGGTCACGGCAATGGGAGATGGAGAGGCAGTGGGGAGATTCCTGAAGACTGGAAGAAGGAAAATGTCACTGCAGCATTCAAGAAGGGCAGGACAAGAAAGAGGCTCTGAGGAACTACAGGCTAGCCAGCTTCATATCACAGGATTCTGATCAGTAAAACCCAGCATGGACTTATGAAAGGGAAATCATACTCAGTCAAGCTAGTAGCTTTCTACAATGAGATGACCATCTCAGTAGAGACCATTAAATGCTGCTTATATTAACTTTTGTAAGTTAAGTCTCTGTAACTGTCTGACGGAAGAGTGTAACACTGTCTTCCGTCATATCCATATGGAAAAAAGAATGACAGAACTAGACAAATGAACAGTGAGGTGTATTGAAAACTGACTGCACTATTGACTCAAAGAGTTGTGATCAGAGACACAAAGTTCAGCTGGAGGCATGTTGCTAGTGGTGTGCCCCACAGGTTGATACAGGGACCAGTATTTTTTAACAACTTCATTAATGACCTCTATGATGGGACAGAGTGCACCCCCAGTGCATTTGAAGTTCATATAAAACTGAGAGGGGGGTTGTGTTAATATTCACAGGGGTCTTGACAGATTGGAGATATGGACACATAGGAACCTCATGACATTCAGCAAAGGGAAATGCCAAGTGCTTCCTCTGGGAAGAAATAACCTCAGGCACCAGGACGGGCTGGGGGCACACCAGCTGGAAAGCCACTTGGCAGGGAAGGACCTGGGAGTCATGGTGGCCAGCAAGCTGATCATGAGTCAGCAACATGAGCTTGTGGCTAAGAAGGCCAAAAGCTTCCTGAGCTATATTAGCAAGAGAGCATTGCCAGCAAATCAAGGGAGGTGATTCTGCCCCACCTCAGTGCTTTACGCAGCCTTGATATGACACACCTGGAGTTCCACTCCCAGTGCTAGGCTGCCCAGTACAAGAGAGACATGGACATACCTGAGTAAGTCCAGCAGAGGGACATGAAAATGTTTTACGGCTTGGAGTATCTGTGATATGAGGGAAGGATAAGAGAGCTGGGACTGTTCAACAAGAGAAGAGAAAGCTCAGATGGGATCTTATCCATGTGTATAAATACTTTATGGCAGTGGAGCACAAAGAAGTAAACAGATGTAACCTGCATCTTAACCTTCATTCGTGATGTGGTTCATTTTAAATACCTAAGTGATATTTACATCTCAGCTGCCTGTTAAGCTAACTCTTTGAAATCAGTGGCAAATTCTGAATCATGACAGCCAACTATGTATTTAACAAACTACCACAGGGTAAACACCCCTTAAAATGGTGTACCTGGTGGTCAGATATTAAGCCAAAACTCCCAGATTATATCTCCAGCTTTCTCCCCAGTTATGATTTTGGGAAACCTTCCTCCTCTGTACTTGCTTTATTCACTAGGTCATTGTCAGGCTTAATAGCTATGTGTTAAAGACTTTGCTTGAAAATGCTGTGTAAAACCAGATGTCTTTGTACAAACTATTATTTTATAAAAATACACAGACTTGTATCCTTCAGAAGCATCCTTGCTAAATGTCATTAGTTTGAGCTTCCATTTGGAATCCTAAAACAATAAAAAAAATCAAAAGATAGAAAACAAAACAAGTCTCCCCTCCCCCAAACAAAACAAAACAACAAAACCCAACCCAACCAAACTCAACACAAACAAACAAACAAAAACCACAGATAAACAAATAACAACACCAGCAAACTTTTCTCATTTAGAAAAAAGACCTCAGGACAACATTTTCAGCTACACAAGCACAAACAGTCACGTAGACATATGCCCACTTACAAAAGGCCATTTGAAAATTCTCTGCTTTTACTTAAGTTTTATTAAAAATGTTTTAATAAAAAAAAAATGCCTTTTCAATAAAATGCTAATTTCTCTTTGAGCTGAGAAGCTTCAAAAGGGTTGCCTACAGGATCAGAGCAGGTTGCCTTTAAACTGCAATGTTATAAGTACTACAGAAGACTTTACATCCTTGTTGGGCTTTAAATCTTGTAGTATATAATGATTTATTTAAATCTACTTGAAAAGAGTAAGGGTTGTTGAAAGAGATAATAATTGTTTCTCCTTTCTTTTAGATTTCATAATTCAACCAGAACTAAGTCTGATAATGAAAAGCCAGTAAAAGCTCTCTTATAAATAAGCACACAAACAGTAAGATTTTTGATAAGGTATGTATGAACACTCTACCAGTTCAGAAGTGTAGTGAGTAACTACTAGAGTTAACAGGTAGTAACATGATCTGCACACTGTAAGAAAGTGTTTTTTTATTATTATTTTATTTATTTATTTATTTATTTATAATTTTTATTTTTTTAAAAGGCTTAGTCCTGGCTGGTGTTCTTGTTCCTTGTATCATAAATATAAATGCATAAATAGTATAAATGCAATACAAAAGCATTTTATATAAAGGTGATATAAAAGTGGTTTATTATTACCAAAATACTTATATAGCAGGAAAAGCTCTTAATTTGAATGCAGATAACTGTACAAATATGCTTAGCGTCAACAACTATACTGTGCCATTTTACCTAAAGTATTATATATGACAGATTTCAGTAAACTGCAATATTTTAAATACAAAACCAAAGGCTGATCTGATACTGTGATTTTTGCAGTACAAAAGTCAGATGTGAAAATTTTGGGTAGATAGCTTAGTATGACTTTCTGCTGCTTATCTCCTCTTCAAGAGCTATCCCCAAATCAAAGAATTCTGAAGATTTCTTAACACAATGTAACTATCAAAAGATTTTTTTTAATTATTATAATGTTAATTGTTTTTCACCTTCTTGATTATCTTTTGCTTCTAAATGCTAAGCCTTATCTCCTTTCATTTTATGACAACTAATTTCCAATTTTTTAAACAAGCATTTGATCTTCTTTTCGTTCCCATAATTAATCTATCCATGTGTTCATGTAATTTAAATAATGCAAGGGTTTGTTGATTGTGGTTTTTTTTTTTTTCCTTTTTCCCCTAGAGAACCTTATTTTTCCAGTATGTTCTCATATTACGATCAATCAGATGTTTATATTTTATTTTATTTGCTTCCTCAACAGTTTTGTCAGGATTATTGGTCTGTATTATACAAGTACTTTTCTAGTATTTTTATCGCTGATGTATACACAAAGTAATGCTACAATTCATTCAATACATTTGTCCTATAAGTGTCCCTTCCTGATGTTTCATAACTGAGTTAACAGTAATTTAATAAAGCGTAGAAAATTTGGGGGTAATTAAAAAAAAAAAAGGGTTTTGTAGCACACCATTTCAATTCTAGGGTAATTCATGATTTTTCAGCAAATATCATGAATGTAGTGATGCATTTCCAGCTTACTTTCTTCTGCTTATGTTCCACTCTATTGCACGCTCACGGTGTTGTAAGGTTGGACATCTCTAATTATATCAGTGGAGCTATTGCAACAAAACTGTTGATAGAGGAAGAAAACAGTACTTGAAATTGAACTCTCTATAGTCAAAAAGGCATACAGCATCTTCAGTGTTTCATCAACCAGATATCAGTTTCCATGTAATGCTGTTTACAGGCCAACACACATTCTGAATCAAAACCAAACAATAAAAGTTACATTGATAACTGATTTTCAAATAGTCTACAATACTGTAAATGTCAGAGAGATATTGTGATTTAGTTCAGGTGGGTATAGTTTTTTCAGTATATTTGGTGAATGGCACCTCCAGGTCACGGGATAAGACAATTGGTAGATTTCTGGGATGAGAGGTTACTACTCTTCCTTTACCATTTTTGGAGTTATGATCAAACTCTTGGTTTCCCCCTCTCAGTTCTGAGTTTGTTTTTTTTTGCTAAGACACAATTTTTGGAACCATACTTTGCTCTTTCCTACAGTCTTCAGACACTGAATAAAAGTTAGAAAAACATTATATGAAACATTACCATTGACTTGCAAACCATACATTAATGACACACTTACTACATTCTCCTAAGCCTGAAGAGGGTGCTAGAATGGGTAACATAAAAATAATGTATAACGTTTAAAGAAATATTGATGTAACAATATAAATAAGAGTATGCAGTCAAGACAGAAAATTAAAATATAAAGCCTTTAGCCTCAACAAGCATTTCACTTTGCCTCTTGAGAGGTGCTACTAATCTCTGTTACTAATGAAATAGAAAAGAGACTTCTATTCACAGGTATAAAACAGCTGTTCCTTTTTCAAAGATGGGGAAAGAATGTCATAGAGAGAAAAAAAGGACAACGATTTTTCTTCTGGAAGGTTGAGTACTTTCAGAGAGCTCAGAATTTGTAGTGCTGAGCTCAGAATGCAAACTACTAGAAATAGATTACACTGTCCATGTTCAGGCACCTAAGTATTTTGAACATTAAGCAGCTGGGCAAGAGCTATCTTCTTTCTCTATCAGGTTGAATACACCATCATCCCAGAAACATTCACATCTTAGAAAAGTGAATCATGTTTGAGTGACTAAAGTAGCATGACCATTGCTTATTTGTCTAGTTAGAAATGAGGTACAAAAATAGGTCCAGCCTGAAAAACATGCACTATTATAGTCTCTTGATTCCTGTCCAATTTTTCAGACAGTAAAAATCTGTGAATAGGAGGGTTTCTGGTTCTGTTTGTTTGTTTTCCTTTTCTAAGTGAAAACTACTCATTCTTGTGCAAATATATCACCTTGTAAATATTCATCTCAAACTTCTATGCCAAAATCGAATAAAAAATCAGAGCTGAACAAGTTCCATGAAGCATCATTGCTCTCACAGAACGATTAATTCAACACGGTGCATGTAATTTAGGCAGAGGATAAAATATTTCTCTTCATCTATAGAACCTTTCCATTCCCAGCAGCATGCTCTTACATCTTGACTCTTCATACATTTACATGCTATTTTCTTTTCATCTGCTTCACATCTGCCTTCTCTGTATTCATAGCTTTAATCCCAGCAGCTTCTTTCTAGTGCTCCTGTGAGTGCACATGTAAATCCTACTGTAAAACTCCATGTTCCAGTAGGAGCTGGCTGCCCTGTGTGGAAGGATGGCATCTAGTCAGAAACTGAAGGACTGACTTTTATTCTATATGGAGTAGAAAGCTACAGTCTTTAAAAGCTGGAAGAAACACAGACAGTTTATTACTATAGACAGAAAGATTTGCAAATGCTGCCCAGTTATATTCTGCTGTCATATGTGCTCTGCATCCTCTTGGCATTTCATTTAAACAAATGAACACAACCTTTAACGGATTCCGTGCTTCAGCCAGGTGAGGTTGAAAGTGTATTGCGAAGGAAAAAGAAAGCATAGGTGAAGCTAATGGAAAAAAAAAAAAAAAACATAAGTCTATTGACTGTTACTTTGTCTTTACTGGTTTCTGGTTCTGGGAAGAGTCTCTAGACTTCTCATATACTTTTCTGTGCAAAGAAATGGGAGATGTAAAATGCCGAGGCAGTACCTTCACTGGTATCCTGGAGCAATCCTCTTTTGGCTCCTGGGCCCTTTGGTAAGCCTGGGGCCTAGGCACTGAAGCAGGATGTTCTGTAAGAGGCAGTAAAGTAATCTGGATGGGGAAATGTGGAGAGGGGAGTAATTTTCTGTACCATTACGGAGCCTCATGGTCTGGAGTTCAGCCCATCAAATCACAGCAGGAAAATTGCCTGCCTGATGTTCCAGGTCTTGCTTACCTGTGCCTGCACTGATCTTACTGGTATTAAAGACTAGTACTAGGTTATATGGAGAGAAATTGGCTTCCTTAACGCCACACTGCACACAGACCTCTTAGAAAAGGGTCCCCAGTTCAATATTCAGCTCCTGCTGGTGCAGAAGAATTGCTTGCCTCATGTTGTGTTCCATTTTGTCTTTGTAGCAGTGGTCAGATCCACAGATTGGTCATATCCATTGGCAGACAATGCTACCCTGCAGTACTGGTGTTTATAGTGCAGGAAGTGATCCATGGATCTTTGCAAAAGAAGGCCTTATAGTCACTGCCAAAATGTCTAAGCACACTGCATGCAAAGATGTATATTATATAGACTTATCTGATGAAAACTCCAGAATTTCTGAAACAATAATTAACATGGAATTGTATTATTTCCCTGATTAGAAATGATAAGCAGTGCTGCAGAACTTCTGCATCAGTGGACTTGTCTGTTAAGGCTTTGCTTTCTTGCCCCTGGTGCCTCCAACATAAGTGGGGAAGCTGGCCTGGAAACCAGCCACCTCACATTGTCACACATATGTGCTAATCACTTTGACACTGGAAAATCAACTCAGCCTGGCAGTGCCAGGGGACTGCTATGTTCTGCTGAGAATTGTTTGCCTGCCATTGGTAGCCATGAAGAATATGCCAGGAATAATATTTTTGTCAGGGAGCAGTGAGAGCCAATAACTCTCTGTGGGCAATGATCTCTTTGGAAGCAGCATGGCCTGGCCTGGCAGCAGGGGACCACCCACCCACCCATCCACCCCAGCCTGGAAGGCTGTGGGGCACAGAGGCAGCCCCAGCTGTGGGAACTGGGCACCTCCCTGGCAATAGGGACAGGCTGAAGCAAGGCTGAGATATTGGCCTGCAAGTGGGCCTGGCATGGAAGAACCCATGGGTGGACAGGGCAGGGCTGTGGGGAGATGGAGACCAATGTCCTATGATGTCACTGGGGCAGGGTTTGACAACCTCAGGCTGGGCTGATATGGGATCCTAGGCCATGAACAGGGGTTAAGGGACACCCAGAGGAGGCCGGGCATGCAAAATATAGCCCACTCATGCCCTCATGGCCCTGACATTTTTTCTTGTAGAAAGTGTGTTTTTTTTTTTTTCTCGTAGAGAGCTAGAGCCTTTGGTGTCATGCACGTGTCAGTGGCATGAGACGTCTGCACCATTCTGCTCCTTAATAAGTAAATTTATCAATCCTTGTTTGATTGATGGATCAACAGGTCCAGTTTTTGGACAGTAATGTAAAAATCATAATACACATCCTCACAATGCTCCGAGAAGATCTAGCATGGACATGTTCTGCTTCATCCTTGGTTCATTCCAAGGGCATACTATACTAATCAGTTTTCTACCTTATAGGTAGGAATCCTTCCTCCTTTTGACTAATATTGCCTATAACCACATGGAGGGCCACAGTGAGAATCCTTTTACTGTCTAATCAGCTGCGGAGTAACAGAGGAGTGCTTATTTGGACAGCTAATGGAAGGATGGAGTTGTGTACAAAATAATAGGACAGGAGAGAATATTTTAATGCAATAGTTCAGTGAGAAAATGACAGATTTTTCTTTCCAATATATTTTGTTCAAAACATTGAGCTTTCATAGAATCACAGAATCATTACGGTTGGAAGAGATCTTCAAGATCACCTGGTCCAACCATCACCCTATCACCAATGTCACCCACTAAACCATGTCCCTAAGCACCAAGTCCAACCTTTCCTTGAACACACCCAGGGACAGTGACTCCACCACCTCCCTGGGCAACCCATCCCAATGCCTGACTGCTCTTTCTGAGAAGAAATGGCTTCTAATTTCCAATCTGAACCTCACCTGGCGCAATTTAAGGCCATTCCCTCTCATCCTATCACTAGTTACCTGTCTGTGAGAAGAGGCAGACCCCCAGCTCCCCACACCTTCCTTTCAGGTAGTTGTAGAGAGCAATAAGGTCTCCCCTGAGCCTCCTCCAGACTAAACAACCCCAGTTCCCTCAGCTGCTCCTCATAGGACTTGTGTTCCAGGCCATTCACCAGCTTCGTAGCCTTCTCTAGACATGCTTCAGGGCCTCAAGGGGCCCAAAGCTGAACACAGAACTCGAGGTGCAGCCTCCAAAGCAGAGTACAGGGGGATGATCACCTCCCTTGTCCTGCTGGCTACACTATTCCTGATACAAGCCAGGATGCCGTTGGCCTTCTTGGCCACCTGGGCACACTGCCAGCTCATGTTCGGGTGAACATCAGTTAGCACCCCTAGATCCTTTTCCTCAGCACAGCTTTCCAGCCACTCTCCTCTGAGCCTGTAGAGCTGCATGGGGCTGCTGTGGTCAAAGTGCAGGACTTGGCACTTAGCCATGTTGAACCTCACCCCATTGGCCTCTGCCCAACGACCTATCCTGTCCAGGTCCTTCTGAAGGGCCTTCCTATCCTCCAGCAGATCGACACTTCCCCCAACTTAGTGTCATCTACAAACTTACTGAGGGTGCATTCAATTCCCTCATCCAAATCATCAATAAAGATATTAAAGAGGATGGGCTCCAATGCAGACCCCTGGGGAACACCACTGGTGTCTGGTTGCCAACGGGATTTCACTCCATTCACCACCACTCTTTGGGCCAAGCCGTCCAGCCAGTTTTTAACCCAGCAAAGAGTGTACCTGTCTAAGCCATGGGCTGCCAGCTTCTCCAGGAGGATACTATGGGAGACAGTGTCAAAGGCCTTGCTGAAGTCTAGGTAGACTACATCAACAGGCTTTCCCTCATCCACCAGGCAGGTCACCCGGTCATAGGAGATGAGGTTGGTAAGGCAGGACTTGCCTTTCATGAACCCATGCTGACTGGGTCTGATCCCCCGGTGGTCATGTATACATTGCATGATTGCATTCAAGATGACCTGTTCCATCACCTTTCTTGGCACCGAGGTCAGGTTGACAGGCCTGTAGTTCCCTGGGTCCTCCTTATGACCCTTTTTATAGATGGGCATCACATTAACAAGTCTCCAGTCATTCAGGACCTCTCTGGATGACCATGACTGCTGATAGCTGAAGGAGAGTAACCCAGCAATCACATCTGCCAACTCACTCAGCACCCTCGTGTGGATCCCATCTGGCCCCATGGACTTGTGACAATCCAGGTGGACCAGCAGGTCTCTAACTGTTTATACCAGAACTTTGGGGGTGTTCTTCTGCTCCTCATCCCAGACTTCCAGGTCAGGAGGATGAGTATGCCAAGGATAAGTGGTCTGGCTAGTAAAGACAGATGCAAAGAAGGCGTTAAGAACCTCAGCCTTTTCATTATCCTTAGTAGTCATGTTCCCCACTGCGTCCTGTAAAGAATGGGGATTCTCTTTGGCCCTCCTCTTGCCATTAATATATTTAAAAAAACATTTTTTATTATCCTTAACCATAGTGGCCAGGTTGAGCTCGTGCTGGGCTTTGGCCTTCCTGATATTTTCTCTGCATATGATGGCAACTTCCTTGTACTCTCTCTGAGTTGCCTGCCCCTTCTTCCACCTGTCATAAACTGTCTTTTTCTCCTGCATACACAGCAAAAGAGCCCCAGCCAGGGCGGAACTCAACCTGAATTCCTGATGACTCTTTCTGGAGCCTGTGCTTCTGGGGACCCTAAAGCCATTCAAGGAAGTTGACACTGTGGTGCTTTTACACTGATGGGCAGCTGAACCCCACCACTCCCCTCACTCCCCCTCCTCAAAGGAAGAGGGAAAGAAAATATGATGAAAAGGGCTCAAGGGTTGAGATAAGGACAGGGAGATCACTCAACAGTTACTGTCATGGGCAAAACAGACTCAGCATAGGGAGATTAATACAATTTATTGCCTATGACAAACAGAATAGAGCAGTGAGAAACTAAAATGAAACTAAAACCACCTTTCCCCCTTCCACCTTATTCCACTTCCTCCCCCTGAATGGCGCAGGGGAATGGGGAATGGAGGCTGCGGTCAGTCCATGACACTTCATCTCCACCACTCCTTCACGGTCACTCTCTGCCCCTGCTCCACGTGGGGTCCCTCCCACGGGATGCCGTCCTTCCCGAACTGAGCCTACGGGTCCGCCCACAGGCTGCAGCTCTTCAAGAACTGCTCCACATGGCTCCATACCACGGGGTCCATCCCCCAGGAGCAAACTGCTCCAGCACGGGTCCCCCACGGGCGGCAGCTCCCCCCAGACCCCTGCTCCTGCGTGGGCTCCTCTCCACGGGCTGCAGCTCCGGCCCGGGGCCTGCTCCTGCGGGGGCTCTCCATGGGCCGCAGCCTCCTCCAGGCCACATCCACCTGCTCCACCGGGGGCTCCTCCACAGGCTGCAGCGTGGAGATCTGCTCCGTGTGGGACCCGTGGGCTGCAGGGGGACAGCCTGCTCCACCAGGGGCCTCTCCACGGGCCGCAGGGGAACTTGTGCTGCGTGCCTGGAGCACCTCCTGCCCTCCTGCTGCACTCACCTTGGGGGCTGCAGGGCTGCTTCTCTCTCAGCTCTCACCCCTCTCTCCCAGCTGCTGTAGCACAGCAGGTTTCCCCTTTGTTCAATCTACTCTCCCAGAAGCCCACCCAGTGTCGCTCGTGGCTTGGCTCTGGTGAGCAGCAGGTCACTTTTGGAGCTGTCTGGAGCTGGCTCTGATCTGATGTGGGACAGCTCCCAGGCTCTGCTCACAAAGGCCACCCCTGCAGCAAGCCCCTACCCCCCCCCCCCCCCCCCCCCCAGCTTTATTGCTGAGCGTGACACTATATGGTATGCACTATCCCTTCAGCCAGTGTTGGTCAGCTGCCCTGGTTCTGTCCTCTCCCAGCTCCTTCTGCACCCCCAGCCTCCTTGCTAGCAGGGCAGCAGGAGAAGCTGTACTGCTTTGCAACAACTAAAACATCGGTGTGTTGTCAGCAAAAACACAGAACCATACAAACTACTAGGAAGAAAATTAACTCTATCCTAGCCAAAAGCAGGGCAACTAGAAACTGTGGTTTTGGTCATGTCTACATGGAAGTAGAATATACATGTGTGTGTTTTCTTGTGCTGTACAGAAGTGAAATATGTCATATACTATAATGTGTCTTATACACTCATGAATTCCTTTACCAATTCATAGACTCATAGAATCATAGAATATCCTAAGTTGGAAGGGACCCGCAAGGATCATCGAGCCCAACTCCTGGCACCACACAGGTCTACCCAAAAACTCAGACCATATGACTAAGTGCACAGTCCAAATGCTTCTTGAACTCTGACAGGCTTGGTGCCATGACTACTTCCCTGGGGAGTCTGTTCCAATGCTCGACAACCCTCTCAGTGAAGAACCTCTTCATTCATGCAGCTGGAAAATGTTCTCCAAAATCATATGAATCTAGGGTCAAGGGAGGCCTGGGAAGTAGGAAGGGCTTGAATATGTTACTAATATAATAATTTCAGTGTGTGACTGATTATTTGTGCACATAAGGCTTTCTGGATTGTGAAATACCAAAGAATATCTCTCAGTGATAGTTTATAGAGTTGTAAAGTAGCTTTCCACATGCTTTTTAATATACCTGGGGTGACGGAACTGCTGATCCATGTGGGGTATATTGTGCCCGATTAGTTTTATGGAACGTGTTGGATAAGAGTTGATTTATTTGCTGAAAAAAATACCAACTTACATACAACTCTGTGTGTTTTCTAGTTTGGGGACATGCAGTGCCATTTAATTGGCTTGTGTAGGTATCTTGCTGGTTTTTGTTACTTTAATAAAACCTTCTGGTATAGCCGTCTCTTCACCTTTCTGTACAATTAAGTGGTTGGCAATATGGTCAATAAGAAGCACATAATTTTTTAAAACTTATATTTGTAATGCAAGGAAAAGATTAGGAACAATGAAGTCAGACTGTTCAACGCTAAAAATAAATATATAGCCTTTATAAATTTTGAAGTTTAACTTGCAGAAATGAAGTAAGTGAAAAAACAACGGCAACAACAACAAAACATATTTTACTAGTTGTGTTATTCATGGCTATCAGCATCCCTTGTGTTTTCTTTTCTCTTTTCATCCTCTTGCATTTTCTGTCAGGAATACTGCACTTTGGCTTGTCCCCCAAGGCTCATTTTGCTTCATTCTATAAAACCTCTGTAGCTATCACTTGTACAAAGAAAACAACTTCTTTTGTTTTCCACTTTCAGGATCTCATGGCATTAACTCTAGGCTGCTACAGGAGCATAAGTAGAAATACACCCAATTAGTCCTGAAATGATCCATTTAGAGTGTCTCAATATGTTTGCTTTTACTGATCCCATCAGTAGAAGACAAATGTTGACTCTCTAGATTATCATCGAAAGAGTCAGTTTTACCATTACATAATGTTTAAATATATTTTTACATAAAAGCAAATCTAGTGTTTACTGAAAAAAAAAAATTGATCAATATTGGGACTAAGTTACAGAACAGACAAAGCAGGGAAATGACTTATTAAAATCAAGCAACAAACCACTTGTATTTTCTGTATAGGTATTTCAGTCTTAACTTAAAATGAACACTCCATTATTATTTTCTTCATCAGGAGATGTCTTCTTTTTCTTTCTTTTTCCCTTTGAGGTGAAGGAAAAACTGAGTAAAAGCTATGATCTTTGCTGTATCAAAACACCCTTCCCTTGTGTTTTACTAGGCATTGTTTCTTAGCAGTGGGACAGTGCATACCCCCAGGGGTGTACCATGGTACTTCTGAGGCTTACATGACTTCTTCCTGTCCCTTTTTTCAAATCGTTTGATTAATTTCATTGTACTATAAGTATTAATTAGCACCTTCCTGACTCCTGGTTTCCTCTCTTTATTGTAGACTTCTGAAGAAATAAGAACACAAGAATGTCTGTAACAGGTCAGATTAAGGGTCCACTTAGCCTAATAGCTGCTTTTCAGAACTGGCCAATAACAAATGTTGTAGATAAAAGTATGAAAATAGGATAAGCAAACAGCAGTGCTGCTTTCTTCTTCCTTTTCCCCTCAGTGCACCCAAACACCTGGTGATATGCTACTTACAGACTATCTGAATCAGCAATGGCATCATTATTTTTAATTGCCTTTGATGAATGTTGCTTCCAGGAAGTTCATAAAACATTCTACATCTTATTCTGAGAACAGTAAATGCATAGCTTTCATATTAGATGCCTTGCCATTTTTTTTTTCTCTTGGAACATCATGTAGAGGCTGACTACTTCAAAAACAGAATCATAGAATCATAGAATCATAGAATATCCTGAGTTGGAAGGGACCCTTAAGGATCATCAAGTCCAACTCTTGATACCGCACAGGTCTACCCAAAAGTTCAGACCATGTGACTAAGTGCACAGTCCAATCTCTTCTTAAATTCAGACAGGCTCGGTGCAGTGACCACTTCCCTGGGGAGCCTGTTCCAGTGTGCAACCACCCTCTCTGTGAAGAACCCCCTCCTGATGTCGAGCCTAAATTTCCCCTGCCTCAGCTTAACCCCGTTCCCGCGGGTCCTGTCACTGGTGTTAATGGAGAAAAGGTCTCCTGCCTCTCGACACCCCCTTACGAGGAAGTTGTAGACTGTGATGAGGTCTCCCCTCAGCCTCCTCTTCTCCAGGCTGAACAGGCCCAGTGACCTCAGCCGTTCCTCGTACGTCTTCCCCTCCAGGCCTTTCACCATCTTCGTAGCCCTCCTCTGTACACTCTCCAACAGTTTCATGTCCTTTTTATACTGTGGTGCCCAGAACTGCACATAGTACTCGAGGTGAGGCCGCACCAGCGCAGAGTAGAGCGGGACAATCACCTCCCTTGACCTACTAGCGATGCCGTGCTTGATGCACCCCAGGACACGGTTGGCCCTCCTGGCCGCCAGGGCACACTGTTGGCTCATATTCAACTTGCTGTCTACCACGACCCCCAGATCCCTCTCTTCTAGGCTGCTCTCTAGCGTCTTATCGCCCAGTCTGTACGTGCAGCCAGGGTTTCCCCGTCCCAGGTGCAGGACCCGGCACTTGCTCTTATTGAACTTCATGCGGTTGGTGATCGCCCAGCTCTCCAACCTATCCAGATCCCTCTGCAAGGCCTTTCCACCCTCATTCGAGTCCACAACCCCTCCAAGTTTGGTGTCATCAGCAAACTTGCTCAAAATACCTTCTATTCCTACATCCAGATCGTTTATAAAAATATTGAAAAGTACCGGCCCTAAAATGGAGCCTTGAGGGACCCCACTGGTGACCGCCCGCCAGCCTGACGCAGCCCCATTTACCATAACCCTTTGGGCCCTGCCCGTTAGCCAATTGCTCACCCATCGTATGATGTTTTTATTTAGCTGTATGGTGGACATTTTGTCCAGTAGGATCCTATGGGAAACCGTGTCAAAAGCCTTGCTGAAGTCCAAAAAAATCACATCAGCTGGTTTCCCTTGGTCCATCATACGGGTGATCTTATCATAAAAGGAAATCAGGTTAGTTAGGCAGGACCTGCCCTTCACAAACCCATGCTGGCTGGGACCAATGACTGCTTTGTCCCCCAGGTGCGCCTCAATAAGTTCGAGAACCATCTTCTCCATGATTTTACCAGGCACTGACGTGAGACTGACAGGCCTGTAATTGCTAGGGTCTTCTTTCTGACCCTTCTTGTAAATCGGCACAACATTTGCCAGCTTCCAGTCTACCGGGACCTCTCCAAATTCCCAGGATCGTTGAAAAATAATTGAGAGAGGTTTCGCGATTACGTCCGCCAGCTCTTTCAGCACCCGGGGATGAATCCCATCCGGACCCATGGACTTGTAGGGATCCAGGTGGAGTAGCAAATCCCGCACACGTTCAGGGTCGGTTGGGAGTTTGTCATCCCCACTGTCCCGGTCCTCCAGCTCAGGGCACCCTGGGTCCCGAAGCCCATCATCGGCATTGAAGACAGAGGCAAAGAAGGCGTTAAGCGTCTCTGCTTTGCCTATGTCATTGTCTGTGAGGAGACCTTCCCTATCAAGGAGCGGCCCTATGTATTCTTTAGTTCTCCTTTTTCCATTCACATATCTGAAAAAGCCCTTTTTATTTTCTCTCACAGACACAGCCAGCTTCAACTCTAGGTGTGCTTTGGCCACACGAATTTTCTGCCTACAAACACGAACAGCATCCCTGTATTCTTTCCATGACACCTGGCCCTCCTTCCAGTAGCGAAACACTCTCTGTTTCCGCCTAATCTCCATTAGAATGTTCCAGGTCAGCCACGCCGGCCTCCTGCCCCGCCTGCCTGACTTGCGATATTTAGGAATTGCTTGATCTTGTGCTTCTAGGAGGCATCGTTTAAAGAATGACCAGCACTGGTGGACATCAAGGCCTTCAAGAGCAGTTTCCCAGGGGACCTTGCTGACTAGTTCCCTGAGCAGCCTGAAGTCCGCTTTCCCCATATCTAGGGATGAGGTTTTGGTGGCACTTTTCCTTCTGTCACCGTAAATTTTGAACTCAACCACTTCATGGTCGCTTTGACCAAGGCGGCCACCAATCACCACATCTCCCACCAGACCCTCTTTGTTTTCTAGCAACAGGTCTAGGAGGGCACCTTTCCTAGTTGGCTCCGTTAGCACCTGCACCAAGAAGTTATCATCTAGGTGCTTCATGAACCTCCTGGACTTGCTCGTTTCAGCCGTGTGGCACTCCCAGTTAACGTCTGGCAAGTTGAAGTCCCCCATAAGGACAAGGGGAGTTAATCTCGAGGCCTCTCTTAGTTCTGTAAAGAATAATTTATCGGCGCTATCGTCCTGGCCAGGCGGTCTGTAATAGACTCCCACAACGACATCCCCTTTATTCGTTCGTCTCTTGATCCTTACCCAGAGGCTCTCAACTTTGCCATCGCCGACCTGAAGTTCCACACAGTCCAGCCCCTGCTTCACATACATCGCCACCCCACCACTTCGCCTACCCTGCCTGTCCCTCCTGAAGAGCCTGTAACCATCTATCGCAACACCCCAGTCACAGGACTCATCCCACCAGGTTTCGCTTATGCCGATGATATCGTAGTTGCAGGACTGGGCCAGGACTTCTAGCTCATCCATTTTATTCCTCATACTGCGTGCGTTCGTGTAGAAGCACTTCAGGTGCGTCTCCTTACACTCAGCACCTTGTGGATCTGCCCGAAGGACCTCACTGGCACCCAGCTCCTCTGATTCTAGCGTTCCTTCCCTTAGGTCTTCACCGGCGTGCCTGGTTTTAGCCCCTTCCCCCTTCGACTCTAGTTTAAAGCCCTATCTATCAGCCCTGCCAACTCCTGACCAAAGATCCTTACCCCTCTCCGAGAGAGGCACATCCCATCAGGTGCCATCAGGCCCTGTGTAGCATAGACCTTCCCGTGATCAAAGAACCCAAGGTTCTGCCGGTCACACCAGTCTCGAAGCCACGAGTTTATGTGAACAGCACGCCTTTCAGCTTCGATCCCCCCTATCGGAAGGACAGAGGCAAACACAACCTGCGCCCCTGATCCTCTAAGTAGTCGCCCCAAATCCCTAAAGTCCCTTTTGATCGCCTTCGGACTTCTCGTTGCTACTTCATCGCTACCAGCCTGAAAGACCAGTAGCGGGTAGTAGTCAGTGGGCCGTACCAGGCGCTGGACTTTCTTGGCGAAGTCTCTCACCCGAGCCTCAGGGAGGCAACAGACTTCTCTGCGGGTTGGGTCCGGTCGGCATATCGGTCCCTCTGTCCCTTTCAGAAGGGAGCCCCCCATAATAATAGCCCTTCTTTCTTTTTTGAAGGATGATGTGGCAATGCGGTGTGTAGGTCGCCTTGTCTTAGGCGCCCCCTCCAGCTGGGACGGGTTTTTATCTACTTTGTCATTCGGGTTGTCTTGTTCTAGTCCTTCATATCGATTATTTAAGGGTAGATGAGAAGGTGAGGTGGGCAGAGAGAGGGCTCGCCTACCACCCCGAATAGGCACCTGCCTCCATTCCCCCCCTTGATCTAGGTCTCCTCCCGCTGCCTGGCAGGAGGAGGGAACCTCCGTTTTCTGCATAACAGGAGATGCCTGTGCTGTGGCAGGCTCATGAGCCTGCCTCAGAGAGGGTAGAGTGCACCTCCACCAGTCAATTTCCGTCTCCGATTCCCTGATGCTCCTGAGCCTGTTCACCTCGTCCCGGAGCACCGCTACCTGGCTGAGCAGTTCTTCAACCTGGGCACACCTCCCACAGGCATACCCACCACTGCTGTCGGAGACCGACAGAAGGCTGGGGCACACTCTGCAGCCCAGGACCTGGACGGCTGCGTGTTTCCCGGGTCCCTCCGTCTGAGTAGCCACCGTGGTGACCGTGGCTGGAGATGCCGCACGAGATGCGGAGGCCACGTTTTTCTGCCTGGTTGATACAATGGTCAGGTTCTACGCAAGCAGGTTACAAGCACGGAAGGGAGAGGTAGCTGCAACAGAGCGACGATGGATCCCCGCCCTTCCTGCCCGCGCTCACTGCCCGCGCTCACTGCCTCGCTCACTGCCTCGCTCACTGCCGCGTCACTCCCTGTTTGCCGGCCCTGTTCGCCGCGCTCCTGGTCGCTCGCGCTCCCTAAGGGCTGCCTTTGAGCGGCCGGGGGGAGGAGCTGTCGCTGACGCTGCTGGCTCCGCCTACGCCTCGTCAGCCTCCCTCACGAGGGCTGCCGGTGCCTGGCGGCTCCCTCACGTAGGCTCGATGCCCGAAAAATGGCCCTGCCTGTCCCGATCCCGCGCTCCGCTGCAGCACGCGTCTGCCCCGGAGCCGGTCGCCTCGGCAAGTGGCCAATATGATGTAATATGATGTAACAGAATATGATGTAATGATGTAACAGAATATGATGTAATACCACAACTAATTAAATTAGGAATGGAGTGGTTAGATTTCACAAATGTCCCTCTTTTGCAGGTCATGTTTTTAGTTTTATGAGAATACTGTATACCTGTATAGACCCATTTTTCTCATACGGTAGTTGACATCAAACTGCATTAGGAGTAGAGTCATCAGTCCTTATAAGCTTTGTCAATGGAGCACTGGAACAATGATAATGGAGTGAGATAGATACATTTCAGGTGTACTCCACCCACTTGAAATTAGAGTTGTCCTTTAAACATTACTGTATTTTCTCCGTGGGTCTATGTGCAACCAGAACGACTGTGTGACTCATTAAGTTCTCTGAGCTGATTTATTTTCCAAGCATGTGTCAGAAAACATTTTGAATGTTTCCTTCTTGCTATCTGTTTTATGAGTGTAGCTCTAGTTGTGTCTTGCTGAAGTAGTTTTCTTGTTAGTTTAAGAAATCAGGAAATAAGTGTTTAATTTGCCTCTTAAAAACAGTTCTGTGTCACTTGACAAATGGTTACTGCATTCTGAAGAGAAATAGCTTTACCATTCTCAAAATCCTCCCATCAACATTGAGCAGATACATTTGAACAAGTACATGAAAATAATTTCCAGTCAAAATCTGAGAAAATATAAAAATAATATTTCACAGTCACGTAGTCTTAGTTTTAAAACCATTGTAACTTTTATGCCATGAAAACTGTATTTTAGAAGCATAAAACCTATTGCTTTTTTTTTTTTATGCTTCTTTGTGAGTTTTTGTAGATTTGTTTTTCAAAAAATTGAATACCCTGAATGAACTTGGAAAACATCAAAAATTCAGCTTATTTTTAAAAATGCTTAAATCTAAATGAAGCATAGTGTAGAGTCTTCAGCTTGAAGATGGAAGCAGTCCCTCTAGCTAGGGAGAAAACAGAGAAGGCTGTTCTATAACCTATTTTCCTGATTTGACTAAGAATTTACATTAAAGATTTACTTTAAAAAAAAAATGTTGTCCAAAATTTGATACAGTAGGACACATAATCCTTTCTGCTTCTGAACTCAAATGCCAGGAGAAGAGGAAAAACAACGTATCTGACTTCCATCTCTACACTTCATTTTATATCCCATGAAATGTTAGCTGCAGCCTTTCAGGTAAATATCTTTATAGAATTCTTTCATCTCTACTGAGAACATCATCATGACATCACTGAGATGACATAAAATGCATATGCATTACATGAAGCCTTAGAGCCCCAGGGGACAATTAGGTTTTTGAGCATTGCAGAAGAATGTTTGGGTATTTAACTGAAGTTTTGACTTAGACTTTGTTAGTAAGAAAAATACTTTTGCTCTTTGCATTTTTATTTTTATAGTTCCTTTTTAAATCAGAAGAAATTGAGATTTTTCTTTTTTTCCCCTCCTAATGAGACATAACTAATTTATCAGATTTTTCATTTGGAAGTAGGGAAACGTAGTAAAAGATTTATTTATTTATTTATTTATTTTTCACTGCTTGAAATGCCTTCTGAGATAGATTTTATTCCTTCAACAGTCACGGCGAGTCCATGCTGTGATTCTATAAGGTAAAGGGTTACAGAAGCTATTAAATAACCTTTGACTTTTCTCATTTTCAAACACCTGGTCTCTCCTTCCACACACAGTTCCAAAGACTGTGGAGATTTCCTACTACACACCCTGCACCTCGAAGAAAACACTACGTGGATGCCTCTCTAAAGAAAAACGTGATTGAGTGCTCTCTGTTCTCCTTTACCCTTCTTTATTTGACCTTCCTCCTGAGTAGAACTTAATCTGGAACCCGGAAAGGAAATTATAGTCTATACTATTTATTATTATTACTATTATTATTACTAATTATTATTATTATTATTATTATTATTATTATTATTATTATTATTATTATTAATTTTAATTATTTATTATTAATTATTAATTATTATTATTATTATTACTGCTACTGCTACTGCTACTATGTCCACTTAGAAAAATGTAATTCAAAATAATACAACAGCAATGAGAAAAGAACTACTAAAATAAAATAATTCAGTTTTCATGTATTATTGGATGTCTTATTATTAAGATTATAATCATTTATAATCATTTTATATTTTTATATTATAATCATTTAATATAAATTATTTATTTATATTATGTATATATATTTAATAATCATTTTTATATTATAATATTTTTTAATTTTAACATAAATTTAAAACTACAGTCTCATAATCTCCCACCCAGGTCAAGATTTGAAATACAGTTTGCTGAGGCAAATCATGGACAATCCCTGTTTGAAAAGCCATCTTCTCATCTGCTTCCCCAAGAACTCTACATTCCTTAAAAAGAAAGTAATAGGAGTTGTTTGGAAAGAAACAGTGATAAAGCAACTCTTTTTAATACATGAATAAATAAATAAATATTATGAAAAAAGTGGATTAATTTTTGAAAAACACAAAATGTGTGATGGGTACAACTAGGAAGGAAAATTGGTTTGACTACTTTTGTTATAGTTACGCTAAGTTCTATATTCAATTTGACTTTGAGCTAGTCATCAACCTAGAAAACGTAATCATAGGAATATTCACAGCAACCATAAGAATTATGCAAGTGTTAATGTTTTCCTGGATCATAAAAATAATTGCATTGAGAACATCAGAACTTTTTGAAAATAGATCCTGACAGTCAATAAATTTGCTTAGGCATCAGAAGAATTCAAAACTTTTCAATTCATATTGGCAAAAGTAATACAGCAGCTTATAATAATCTGTAGTGATAGCATGGCAGTAAACCCTCTCCCCAGTCATTGAACCTGGCAGAAACAAATACCTTATTTACTGGAAAACATGTTTCTTGATATCCCATTTTTTTCAGATTTCACACATATTCATGGGAAAAATATTTGTAAGAAAATGGATCACAAACATTTAGTTTCCCAAATAACTGCTCTAAGCACTGGAATGGGGATAATCTTTAGTTTGGACAGTTGGGATAGTCTATTGGAATAGTCCTTTTCTCTCTTTCTCCATTACAATAATCATGCCAGGCCTACACAACAAACATTTAGAATATATTTTTGTGTAAATTGCATTCCTCCCTGTAAAATCATATACAACTATATTTCTTTCAGCAATATTTGTACATTTTCATCAATATTTCAATATTTACGCATATCTTGGTGGTATAAGATTGATCAGTATCAGTAGTAAAAAAGAACTGCCTTTATCAGCATATTCCTACTGCAACAGTTTTAGGCTCTTTTTGAAAATGCTTTTAACATTAATTCTGGAAAATGACTGAATATGTGTCTCTTAATCATGATAAAGTACCAGAATAACAGAACTTATTCTGTTTCTTAGCATATCTCACATTTCTTGATTTGATTTCAAGAAATATTTGATTAACTCAAAATCATTTTTATTATTGTTTTATTTGTGGAGGGTTCAGGTTCCACAGAAAAATAGCACAAAACAAAATATCACTCCTGGAGTCCTATTTATGGTATTTCCTTGGTGTGCTTGTGAATGTCTGCATGTGCACAAATATGAAAACACACAAACAAATACACCCACTTTTTGTAAATACCAGGATATTTGAATTGCAAGACATTGGATTACTAAATTGCAGGCAGCTAGAATTTTTCAGGAGTGAGTTAGGCTATCAAAGAGAAGTACAGAAAAAGAAAGCAAAACCATTTGAGTTGTATTATGCATAAAACAATAGGAGCTTGGTTTTGAAATTCTTTGCATCTTGTAGAGGGGGCAAGTGTGTGTGTTCTCTTCTACCCAAGCACATCATTAACATGAAAAACATATTATGAGGAAAAGATTGTGTGTAACTAAAGAGGAATTGTAATTTTTGTAAAGTTTAGGTACATAAAAATATTGAAATAATTTATTAGGCTTTTATTTAAATTATATAAATTTATAAAATCAATTATTTAAATGAATAAAATATTTATTAAAAAAATACTACTTTCTTCACATCATTTCTCTGATAGGTTATTCTCTGTCTCTTTCTCATCTTTGAATAAAACTGTATATTCTTTCTCTTTCCTGATAACTTGTTCTGAGCCAGGTAACATGATAAAATCCATTGTTTATCATATCTTCCTGAATTAGGAGAGAGAAGAGATTTCCCCTTCTTAGTCTGATCTCCATGGTTAGAAAATCAAACTGTAAACCTGTAACTTGTCTTCAAACTAGAACAATCCACCATCCTAAAATTTGAGAAGTTAACCATTAGTTTAACATGTCAAAGCTATAAAAAGTGTGATTTCATTACATCCTGAACACTCAGTTGGAGTTTCAAATTTGTATGCAAACAGTGTTCAGGGATTGTATGGCCAGTGTAAACCATCTTTCCTATTGAAAATATTTTCAGCTAAAAATATTTTAGTTGTACTGCTCTGCCTTCATGCATTGGCAATGAAGTCATCATAGATAAAGGAGAAATTAAACGAAATCAAGCACATTGGTAAGATTTATTTGACAACATCCATGTCTTCCTTTCTGTTTTGGTCAGTGGTAAGAAATAAGCACCTCTAGGTCACAGTTATCTCATTCTAAAGTAGACAACTTTAAAAGGTTGTAAGAATCATACTCTGAAAAATGCTGCTATTTCTCCATTGATTACAAAGGGAGCCCAGAGGGAAAATCATAGATAAGGATGTCTCTGTGGTAGATTTCTAATGTTACATGGGCTTAATCCAACCCATGCTATATCTCCCAACAAGAAACACTATCAGAAGGCATGACTGCAAAAATTTGTCACACTTTGAAATGAAAGAACATAAAGAACTACTGAATTTGAAGGAAAATTACTGACCAGTTCATAACTGTGTAAAGTCCCAGTATTTGTCATGGGCCAGTTTCAACATAAGCCAAGAATAAAGTCATACACCTCATTAATTGAATTAGTTGGAAACAAAAATGCAAGCCAAGCCAAAATGCTATCTGAATATTCAGCAGTTCAAATCCATATATTTGATCTTGAGTCACGATCTGCAAGGCATCATAATATCCCTTGTGAGTTATGACCGCAAGACCAATCAACACAAATTCTGTCAGTTTGTATGAATAAACACAAGAGTTGCTGCTCTCAATTTTAGCTCTTTAATTTTCATAGTTAAAAAAAGAAGAAGAAAATTAATGTCATTTCAGAAGATTTTAAAAAGGATATTATGGAACTTGAGTAAATCATTTCTATTGAAATTGCACAGAGAACAGCACAACAGATGCAAAGTGACTGGTACTTGCAAAGTAAATCTATTGCTAAACATTATCTGAAATAGTTTCACTAAGCCACTGTAGAGGAACTAGTACATTAAACTCCAATAAACTACTGTAGTGGAGCATTACTAATTTGCTGCTTCTGTGCAAATGAGTTGAACAAGTGGTTATACTTGAAAGATGAATAAGAATCAACAACATCTGCAGCATTAGGATGAAGATATTAGGCCTGAAGTAGTTGGGAGAAATTAGCAATAACAAGGAGCTAGGATGAATATCAATAAAATTGTTGGATCCTTATTAGAAGAGACAGTGACCTCAGCTGTGAACTGATACTCAATAGGTTCACTAAGTGGGGAGCTAAAGAGAATGAACCAAAGTCAGAGTTCCAAAGCCTATCTTTTTTATCCTTTTTTTTTTTTTTTCTGGCTATGCTGGCTGTCCTTGCAACTAATAATTATAATTTCTCTTTTTGTCTTCCATCTTAGTTGCTTATGAGTGGTTCTTCTATCCTAGCAACAGCCTCCAGAGTATAGAGCTTAAACCAGAACTAAATGAAAAGATAATGGTCTTTGTCCATTTTTGTTAATAAAAGGATCAAGCAAGTTGTAGCAAAATACTGACCCAACGCGTAGCCCCTAAAGATACATTTCTGGTAGCAGTAACTGAAATCAGATGGGGAAAACATCACTATAAATGCTTAATAGTATCCAGAAACAGGCCAGAAACCAGGGAACTTTTTGTGCTGTCCAGGTAAATTGGTTCAGTGCTTTTACAGTGCAGAGTATCTGTAGATTTAAAACAACCCCCTTGTATTGGTTTATGTGCCAAGGTTTAGGTAGCAGGCTGGGTCTGCAGGGGTGGCCTCTGTGAGCAGAGCCCAGCAGCTGCCCCAGGTCAGATCAGAGCCAGCTCCAGACAGCTCCAAAAGGGACCTGCTGCTCGCCAGAGCCAAGCCACGAGCGACACTGGGTGGGCTTCTGGGAGAGTAGATTGAACAAAGGGGAAACCTGCTGTGCTACAGCAGCTGGGAGAGAGGGGTGAGAGCTGAGAGAGAAGCAGCCCTGCAGCCCCCAAAGTGAGTGCAGCAGGAGGGCAGGAGGTGCTCCAGGCACGCAGCACAAGTTCCCCTGCGGCCCGTGGAGAGGCCCCTGGTGGAGCAGGCTGTCCCCCTGCAGCCCACGGGTCCCACACGGAGCAGATCTCCACGCTGCAGCCTGTGGAGGAGCCCCCGGTGGAGCAGGTGGATGTGGCCTGGAGAAAGATGCAGGCTGTGGAGAGCCCATGGAGAAGCAGTCTCAGGGCAGGAACTGTGGTCCATGGGGGACCTACACAGAAGCAGACGTTCTGGCAGTATCTGCATCCCGTGGGATACTCATACTAGAGTAGTCCATTCTGGAAGGACTGCACCCTGTTGCATGGACCACAGGGGGAGGACGCAGAAGAGTTTAAGAGTGAAGGTGAGCTTGGGGGAAAGAGGGGCTAGGGGGAAAGTGGCTCTACTTTTGTTTTTGTCTCATTATCTTACTCCATGTTTAAATTGCAATAAATTAATTTTCCCTGAGTCAAATGTTTTGCCTATGATGTTAAATGGTGAATGATCTCCCTGTCCTTACCTATATCTACAAAAGTTTCATCTTGTTTTATCCTGTTCTGCTGAGAAGGGGTAGTGAGAGAACAGCTTGGTGGGCACTTCAGAGACCACAGGGCTAGCCCACCAAACCCAAGCAGCTAATCTTCTTACAGATTAGTTGTAACTGTATAAATCTGGATGAAACTTTTTATTGCTTAGTCTTTAGGAAGGTGTTAATCTATAAAGAAATGCAATTTATGAACTGTACGTAAGTGTAAAGCTTGATTAATAAGGAGCAAGGAAACTGAAGATAATTGTAGGATTATTTGCCTTCCATACTCTCAGTAGCCTTAACTAAATGAATAAATAGAAGTGGAATGCAATAATAGTGGAGAAACACAGAATCATATCATGGCTGAGGTTGGATTGGACCTCTGGAGGTTATTTAATCCACCCACTGCTCAAGCCGTGCCACCTAGAACAGGTTGCCCAGGACTGTGTCCAGATAGCTTTGGGTACCTGTAAGGATGGAGGTATCCAAAGCCTCTGGAGGTATTCCTCCAGTCTGTTCTGTTGTTTGATCATCCTAACAATAGAGTAGTGTTCCCTGATGTTCATATGGAAAAAAAAAAAAAAAAGAGAGAAAAAAAAAAAAAAGAGAGAGTAAAGGAGGGTGAATTCTTTTGCTTGTGAGTCATGCCAAAATTTAACACTGGAAAAAAGCATGTCGTGAATCTGGAAATGAAGTCTTCTGATATCATACAAATCACCATTGAGTCCAATGTATTTCACATTGGAAAAAGCCATTTGAGCCAATATGGAAACTGTCTTGCAAATGTTCAAGTGTGGAATCACAGCACAGAGGCAAAACAGGCTTCTTAAGCTACCACGAGTACAGAATATTGTTAATTATCTTATCTTGAGAGACAGGATCTGACCTCTTTTATGCCCTTTGTAATTTAGATGTGCATAATTTAAAACAGGAATCATTATTCTCTGCAGTTGAAAATAGATGATTGTGCCTTAAAAGTAATGTGTTCTCAGAAAACTTTCTCAGGTCTGTATATGCAGGGTCAAGAGATGTGTATTTTCTTCGGACATTAAATGGAAAACCAAAGAAACATTTGTTTCAGATGCCCTTGTGCTTTTTAACTTGTAGAGTGCCTTCAGCCTGGGGAATCAAAGCACTTAGAGTGTACAAGTTGTATCCACAATTAAGTTGAAACAATAATTCCAGTGTTCCATAGAAAAAGAATACTATAGCTTTTTATTTACTTTTACAGCCAACATCTCATTATGTGTTTACTTGACAATTATAGATTTTTTTTTTTCCTTAGAAGCTATTCACTGTTCATTTTAAATAAATTCCTTGTTAGGAAATACAACTTGTTTCTTTTCCAGCATGTGTGAACAATCCTTAAAATAGATCTATAGTGTCCTTAAGTTCTTTGTTAAGAACAGTCACCTCCCTACTCCCATTATAGTCAAAAAAAATTAAGCATTTTTAAGAATTTAAAGAAATATATATGTATATATTTGACTCTTTATCTTTGCCTTAGGAGCTTTGTCTCAAATCCTTTAAGAAAAAAGCAAACAGTATGTACTTATTCTGCAATATACAAAATCTTACTATCCATATTTTGCATACGTATTCAGCTGTATGCATCCTTGCACAAATCATCCTTCGAGGTTGTCTGGAGAGGCTGTTAGACCAATCTCCTGTTGTAGGTGCCATCCACATTCAAAATGGCACAGAGCCAGCATACTGATAATTTAGTTAAGATAAGCAAAAGGTACAGAAAATAATTTCAAAATGGAATTTAATTACATTAAGACAGTACACAATTTTTTAGATGTAGTTCAATTTGAACAAGATTCTCTCACCAGATTGCAAATTTCAGTTTTCTGTGATTTGTGCAATTACTTATAATAGTGCCAAATGGTAATAATGCGGTTTTTCTTTTATTATGTGAATAATCATCCTTGTCCTTCATAACAGTCTTCCCAAGACTCAAGGACATCTTCTTTGATCATGAACGGAATCCATGGCACAGTGTTGACTGCAGAGGCGGTAAAATGCTATGTAACTACTTCCTGTGCTGAAAACACACAGACTAAACATCAGAATAAGCACAAGAAATATCACTTTCAGTGAGCGTGTTCAGACTGGAACTTATACCCACAGGAAGCTTTGAATAAAAAGGAAAATCTCTTGAAAAACATCAAACCTAACTTTCTGTTTTGTTTGTTGTTTGTTAATTTTTTTTTCCCACCTAATAGCTTTTCATTGAAACAAATAAACAAACTGAGAAAATTAGTTCATTTTCATGATGAACATTGCCCTGGGGGAAAAAGAAATATGTATATCAGAAAAGTTTATTTATTATTATTATTATTATTCCCGATATTTTAAGAACAAGGTCTCGTCGATCTTGCTTAGTTCCCTCTGTATTTGTTGAGTAATAACTCTTTTCTACCTGCCATTATTTTACAGTCCATCTTCGATTAAAACATGACTTTGTGTGACATTGTCATGATGTTTTTTTACCAGTTTACACACAAAAAGACTGAGATTTTATGCACTGGTCTCCTAGAAAACCGATTTTGTTCTTCATTCTGAAGTGTAAAATAGAATTTGAAGGTCTTTCTTATGTCAAAGACGGAGAGCTGGAACATAAAAATAGAAAATTGAGCATTGTTTTTCCATCTTCACATGTGAAGTTCACAGCTAGTGAACTTACTCAGTTTTAGATCTCTTGTTGCATGTGTTGTTGTATTACTAATATTTTCTGTTTGTCACTCGATTTATGGATTTTTAAGGACACATATACATTCAGTGAAAGGATAAGAGGTAATGGGAACAAAATAACATCCAATAAATTTAATTTAAATGTAAGAATTATTATTGCTGTTGTTGTTGTTATTTACTGCAGGGGTGGAGCAAGTGGCCAAAGTTATTGTGGAGCCTTCATCCTTGGAGATATTCTACACCTGATTTTTGAGCAGCCTTCTATAGGTGCAGACACATTTCTACATAATTTGTTCCTTTTCCCAGTTAGTAAGGAGCGTATTTGATTTTGAGCACTAAATCATTTGGGGAAAAAACAAACAAACAAAACAACAACAAAAAATGTTATTAAATTTGGACCCAAAATCTTAACGAATATGGATTCAAGAAAGAAAATATTAAAGAGTTAACTGGTATTACAAGCAAGGTCATGAGATCTTTTAGATAGTGTTTCTGTGAGTGATATGTACCATTGTTTCCCAACTTTCAGTTTAAGGTTACTATCAAGTCATCCAGGGAAACCAGAAGTGTGTATGTATGAGTAATTCAACCAAAAATATTGCCAAAATTCAAATTGTTACAGAAGTGTGAAAGGCTGGAAAAGATTCAGTTTAAAAGACAAAGAAGAAAACAACAAAACCACCACAGCTGATATGCACCTCCAAGAAAAAAAATAGGCAGGTGAATGACAGGACTATGACAATAACAGGACATCAATATGACTTTTTTTTTTTTTTCTTCCCTCCATATTAATCAGGATTTGGCTTGCATTTAAGTTTAAAGTTGTGCAGCTAACTTTAATCTGATTTTCATATGTAGTAAGTGCTGCAGCTTCATTAACTTCAGTATGGATGCTCACCTTCCTACGAGAGTAAGGTCACCTTTCATTAGATACTTAAGTATGCATTTCATGGCCTGACTTATAGACGTGCTACATACCCATAACATCCATTGAACTCTGAGGAATTTCAACACCTGTGAAAAATAGGATGTTAATGTCTAGTTCTAAGGTTGAAACTTTGTGACTGATTTTGATTAAACAAATTACTAACATAGTTGTGGAAAAACAGAGTTGATTGTGAGAACAGCACTTCTAGAAAATTAGATATTCTCATTATACTGTGACAACAAGAAACAATAACGTTTAAGATCATTCTTCATTTCAAGTGACATTAAATTCCTCTGATTAGTCATTCTTCCAGGAAACTTTGCGAAGTTTTTATTTTCCTTATATTTTAAATCCTGCGTAACATATTGAAAAAATACTGGAAAAATAAAGTGCTGTTCATCTTGGATTTAACAGAGGAATATTCATGCTTGCAGAAGTTACCAAAGTTCATAAATTGTACTGAAGAGTTGACAGAGAAGTACTTTGTGAAGTTCAGGTAGATTACTGATATTGATGAAGTACTATATAAACATATACATTCCATTAATAAACTGATATTATCAGCTACGTAAGTATTAATGATGGCCTAAATAAAATAAAAAATAAAAAATAAAAAAACTGTTTTAAAGACTATTCTGGTTTTAATTGCTTTCAAATGAAGACTTCAAACTTTCTCAAATGTAAAGGGTCATTTTTGAACTGAAGGAATTCTATCTTAGTAACCCTGATTGAGAAATATACCGTTTAAAAAAAAAAAAAAAAAGGATAGAGAGCCATTTAAGAGGACCATTTAATGTTTTGTGATTGTGGTTATGGCACGTTGGAGCTCCAAATATGGTTGTTAATTTGGATAAGATGATCTCCTTAGTGGTCATGTGTATTTCAAGTGCAGTCCCTTAAAAATACTTGCACCTAAGTTGACAGGAAAAATTCATAATAAAAAATTTGAAATTTTATGCCAGTAATATTTATGGACTTTTATAGTAGTTTACAGGTTTTCACAGGCAAAAGAAGGGTATCCATAATAAGGATTTTTTCATAGTTATAGTATTGTAAATAATCACAAAATAGATATTCTTGAGGGGAAAAATAGATCAGTTTTTAATTTCATTTTATCATTCATTTGAAACTCAGTTCTAGACTAAGAAACTTATATTTAAGTGTTACCATATATGGGTAGGAGTATAAGTTCCCATTATTTAGGTGGTGGAGATGTAGATAATTCCGAGCTGGAGCTACAGTGGAGCTATGGAGTAATTAGGCATGTACTAAAGCACATGCTTGTGACCGAATCTACTTGCTGACTTAAGTGTCTAGTGTCATTTCAGAGGCTGTAGGGAATTCAAGATAACTTCAAAGGAATTGTAAGTATGACACAATATCTTTGAAAGGTCAATGCACTTCCAAACCACAAGTTGAAGGCCAGAGAGTTGATACCCCAGAGAAAATGAAATGGCTCTGGATGACATTTTTAGGCAACTGAAATAAGAAATTTGGCAGGAGATGATACAGCTACCTAACTATAGCTGACTAAAACATATGGTCTAATTTCTGTACCATATCTACTAACCCTGAGCAGACATTTCAGAAATCCTGGGGGCTGGAGAAATCCTCCATGGCATAAATTAACCTAACAGGCAACTAAAATTTCTTCCCAGTACTTGGTCAGCTGAATAGCCACAAGGGCAGCAGTGACTATATGAAATTAATCTTTTTGGCCATAGACATCCAGAATTAAGTAACTTTGTCTGAAGATATATCCTGCTTCCTATTCTGGAAATTGTTCAAATTCACTGACAAAGTGGAAAAACAACAAAGAGAGTTTTTAAATAAAAAGTTAAACAAAGGCTAATCATTATAAACCTGTGATGTACCAGTATAAGATGTAATTGATCATTAATATGGATTTTCTTATTCCTTACAAATATAAATACAATTCTTAAAAGAAACTCTGCCAAGTTCTAATGACTTTACATTAATACTGAAGACCCTTAGCAGTTTCTGTGATTTAAAGACGCATACTCTGCCACTAATTTTCTAAACACATTAGTATGTTTAATACCTTTTTTTTTCCTGAGTGAGCTTAGCTTTGCCATATATTTTCCAAGACTGTTCAGCAATAGTGTTGAAAAGGGTATTCTTACTACTTTGTAATGGTAACTCAGAAGCTGCACGAGCATTTTGCTCTTAAGCCTGTAATGCTATCTTGCTCCTTTATTAACTAGCCATGCAGTTAACATTTGTCATTGATGCTTACTTTAAAAGAAATAGAATTGTTTTTAGAGAAAAGCTATTCAAGACAAAGAAGTTCTGCAGTGATCAATGCCCTAGAACACTTAGCTTTCCTAAGCATAGTAATAAATATATTGTCAAAGCAAAGAGCTTGCATGCAACAGTATTTCTTTCATTAGCTATGCAGTACTTATTGCATGTACTTTTACAGGGACATTTTAGCATTGGCATAATTCTGCAGTAATTTATGTGTGACTCTTAGTGAGAATATTTCTTTATGATAGGAGTTTCCAAGAAAATACTCTAATGTTTTCTTGTAATTCCTGAAATGGTTTATGACTTCCTATTCTAGTAGAGTATAGAATTGGGAATCTTTATTCAGACAAATTATTTATCTTTCTTTAATGGCCTTTATAGGAAATGGATGCTAGAAAGCAAATAACTTTAGGAAAGTAATATTCTTCATTGATATATATTATAGCAGATATACAAAGAACAGAAATCTACCAAAATTTATTTATTAATTTCCTATTTCCCTCAGTAATTTAGTAAAAGATAGAAAATTAAAAAGAAGAGATTTGGAACAAAGTAACATCAAAACTTAATAGTTGCCTGAGGGGTTGCTCTTTATTTTATTTATTTTATTTTATTTTATTTTATTTTATTTTATTTTATTTTATTTTATTTTATTTTATTATTTTATTTTATTTATTTTATTTTATTTTATTTTTTTCATTATAAATTAACTTATTAGTTACTTATGAGATATGAAAACGCTATGGTTCTCAGGAGCCATAGACAGTCAGGGACAGATTACATACTGCCATCTCTTCTGAAAATAGGGGACCTTTAACACTTAATGCTAGAGTAATAGTTACCAGCTGGAAGGATTTCTTAAATTGTCTGTCTTCAGAAAGAAACTGAAAATATCCTCATGATGTAGAGGGCAATTGTGAACATACACAAAAAACTTAAATTTACACGATACCAAGAAGCACTGAGATTATTCATATCTATCAGCAGTTCACAGGCAAAAATGACTTCCAGTCCAAAATGATCCATAGCTGTTTGTGTTGCAACCTTTTAAAAGGCAAGTTCTTTTTCCTTCAAACTAATAGGCTATGAATACAAAAATAAAGAGATAAAACAAAAAAATGCAAGGAAGAAAATTTGTGTGAATGTGCTGAGCAGGGAAAGTAACATAAATAATAATAAAACCAATGTTAATATAATTTGTTCATAAACTGAGAGATATAGGCACAGTTTATGAAGGGGCTTGAACTAGAAGAGTGTTTTTTAACAAGCTTGTTTTTATAGTGTTTCTTTACAGCATCTTTTGAGAAGTATCCACAAAGTCCAATGAGCAGGACAGGAGGAACTGTTAAAGAACATGACTGGACAAATCAGTGTTAAGTTCATCCTCCAACGATGTATGATGTGTTGTAATTGTTGATAGAAAGTATAGCCCTATTAAAGGCTTTGGAATTCACAGCCATCACAGGATAAAAAGTATATATACCAAAGAGATGTTGTTTATAGTATTAAAAGTAGGATTGCTAAATAGTGAACTCTCAACTTCCTCATCTCCAAATCATCAGAGCTGTTAAGCAGCTAGACTAATCTTCATGCACATCATCTCCAGGTCCAAGGTAACTTTTTTTTTTTTTTTTTAACATTTCTAATTAACAAGTATATATTTAGAGTTAAATTAACAGATGGTGTGCTGTGGTGGTCTTGGATTTTTATGTACCTCATATTGTTGTAGGTAGGAAAAAGATATGCTAATTTCTTTTGTTAAGACTACTTTTTTTTTTTTTTTCCTAAGAAAAGATACCCTTCCAACTTGTGTAGAAGTCTCCATTTCCATTGAAACCACATAACTTTTTCCATCAAATATTCTGGAAACAAAACCACAGGTATAAGCAGCCATGATTTTAGAAGATCTTGGATCTACACCTAAGCTTAAGACATATAGTTAATGTATAGTCTTCACATTCCCAGATATTTAAGATCTAACTAAGCCTGGTGGGAACTGGATTCAGAGAATAAATCCTCTGACTGTTGCTGGTGGTGGTCTGTCTAGAATTTTAAACACAAGACTAAGCGTCGAATCATAGAATCTTTAAGGTTGTAAAAGACCTTCAAGATCATTTGGTGCAACCATCACTATAATAATCAGTTTTCTACCTTACTATACTATACTATAATAATCACTTACCATACTATACTATACTATACTGTACTGTACTATGCTATACTGTACTAATCATTTTTCTACCTTATAGGTAGGAATCCTTCCTCTTGACTATATTGCCTATAACCACATGGAAGGCCACAGTGAGAATCCTTTTACTGTCTAATCAGCTGCAGAGTAACAGGGGAGTGCTTATTTGGACAGCTAATGGAAGGATGGAGTTGTGTACAAAATAATAGGACAGGAGAGAATATTTGAATGCAACAGTTCAGTGAGAAAATGTCAGATTTTTCTTTCCAATATATTTTGTTCAAAACATTGAGCTTTCATAGAATCACAGAATCATTACGGTTGGAAGAGATCTTCAAGATCATCTGGTCCAACCATCACCCTATCACCAATGTCACCCACTAAACCATGTCCCTAAGCACCAAGTCCAACCTTTCCTTGAACACACCCAGGGACAGTGACTCCACCACCTCCCTGGGCAACCCATCCCAATGCCTGACTGCTCTTTCTGAGAAGAAATGTCTCCTAATTTCCAACCTAAACCTCCCCTGGTGCAACTTGACGCCATTCCCTCTCATCCTATCACTAGTTACCTGTCTGTGAGAAGAGGCAGACCCCCAGCTCCCCACACCTTCCTTTCAGGTAGTTGTAGAGAGCAATAAGGTCTCCCCTGAGCCTCCTCTTCTCCAGACTAAACAATCCCAGATTCCTCAGCTGTTCCTCATAGGATCTGTTTTCCAGGCCCTTCACCAGCTTCTACTTGCACACAGACAAAAAGTGATCTGAATGGGAAGATATTACTGTGGTTTAATTAAAGAAAAATCGAAGACATATAAAATGAATCTATGAATCACACTTGGGTGTAAAATCATTTTTAAGGAGACAAAATTTATTCACCTGTCATACTGGAATCTTTTATCTAATATTTCTGTTGCTTGTGCTATTCTATTAAGAACATAATAATTCAGAATACTCTTTTGATGTTGACAAGACTTTGGAGTTTTATAGTTACTTTTTAATGATCGATGGGAACATTTAATCACGAGTGCAATATCTACAATGAGCATGTTTAAAATTTACATCACATTTTATTTATCAAGTTCAATAGTAGCATAGATTTGTTTACAATAGAAAACTATCATGTATAAAAAGGGGAGAAGGTAAAATATTCTTCCCTGTACTTGTGATGTGCATATAAATAAATACATAAATAAATAATATAATAATAAAAACTGTGGTTTATTTTCAATGAGTATATTTATTTATTTATTTTTAATAAATAGTGTAATATTATGTATCACAGAGGTAATCAGAACGAGTCTTGAGTAAACAGTCCCCTCCATTGAGAGGAAACAGTACCTAGCATCAATCATGACTTCTCAGGACTTCTGTTCTTCCCCAAATTAAATATATATATATATAAATATATAAATATTTATAATATAAATATAAATATATATAAGGGAGGGAAAAATAAAGAAGAGACTATATTTGGTAGCATCAGTGGCCAAGCGATTTACTTTGGTCATGAATTAGAATAAGAAGCAAAACTGTGCTTTCTTTCTATGTCTTATGAACTTTGAATTTGTATAATGCATTTCATTCCCATTTTGAAATGGTCTGTTGGTTATGGTTAGGTTGATTTCTGGTCCTCGATACCCCTGGCTCCAGTACCCCAAAGGCTGACCTCAAGTTTCTCCTGTTTTTTTCTGCCAGAGGCTCCAGGTGGGGCCATGTTCCCCAGCTGCATGTGTGCATGTAAAGTATATTTTGTACAGCTGGTCCTGTACGGACTGGCCCACGGGCTACTGCACGGGCTATTTCTTGTTTGATTTGTTCAAAGGTCAGTTGTTGCTCAGGGCCCCACTCAAAATAGTTTCTTTTTAGAGTTACTTGATGTAGAGGACTTAAAAGCTGCCTGTAACCTGGAACGTGCATTCTCCAGAACCCCACACGTCCTAGGAATGCTTGCATTTCCTTTTTGCTGGTTGGCAGAGACATCACAATTATTTTGTAGTTCACATCCATTGGGATGTGACAACATCCATCCTGCCATTTTGCTCCCAAGAGTTGGATTTCCTGTGCAGGTCCCTTGACCTTACTCTTTAATGGCAAAACCAGCTTTAAGAAGAATTTAGATTATTTTCTTCCCTTTCTCAGAAACTTCTGCTGTGTTGCCCCACACAATGTTATCATCAATATATTTCAGGTATTCAGGGGCTCCACCCTGCTCAAGTGCAGTCTGGATCAGTCCATGGCAAATGGTGGGGCTGCGTTTCCACCCTGGGACAGTTGATTCCAGGCATACTGAACACCCCTCTAACTGAAAGCAAACTGTGGCCTTCACATGCTGCCAAAGCGATGGAGAAAAATACATTAGCGATATTGATTGTCTGCCTTTGAGTCCAGTTCATATTGAAGTTCTAGCATGTCCAGCACACCAGCACTCAGCAGTGGAATAACTTCATTCAGGCCATGATAGTCCACTGTTAGCCTCCACTCTCCATTAGACCTTTGTACTGGCCATATGGGATTGTTAAAGCATGAGTGAGTCTTCCTGGTCACTCCTCAGCTCTCTGGTCAATGAACCAGCCCATGAATGGGAATCAGGGAGTTGGTGCAATATTGCCACCAGTGCACCATAGTGCTGGGTATTGTTAATTACCCTCTCTGATAGACGCAAGCCACGCCCCAGTACAGTGCAGGAAGATGGAGTTCTCTGGCATTGCCAGGTTCGGGGCAAACATCTTTCAAACATTCTATCTGATTTTTAGGATTCCACACTTGTTCAGGGGTGAAGTTCAAAACCATTGGAGGAGACAACTGTGACAGGTACCTACCTGCCCATATCCTCCCACGTACCTTGGCACCCACCACCACACTGTCTCAGGGCAGATTCCTGGGTGGTATTCTTAACTAATTGCTTAACCTTAGGGAAAAAAAGAAAAACATTTTGAAGACCTAATAATAGAAATATATTTGTTATCCATGGGTGTTTGAAAAACTCAAAAGCTGCTGTAATTTGCCCACAGGGAAAGAAGGAGGAAGTACCATTCCTGATACCATTCACAAACTGACTTCCAGAGGAGGAAAAAAAGGTGGTGTAGTTCTTAATATTCCCAAAGAGATAGTTCCCAAAGGTCGGAAATGATAGCAATGCACGGCCCGAATACCATAGTAGGCTCAAGGCCAGTGCTTTACAGCACAGTGAGCTGAAAAAAAAAAAAAAAAGCCAAATGCAGCCTTTAACAGACTCTCTGACTTATACAGTAAATCTCAGATACACAGTAAAATCTCTGATATACAGTAAAATCTCTGATATACAGTAAAAGGGAGAACATGGCACGGATCACATAAAACAGCATCACACAGAAAAATATTAACAGCACACCAGACAACATGGTGACTAGTAACTAAGTTTGATAATTGTAAGTTCCCTCTAAAGCACTCCTGATCAAATCTACTGTTACTTCAACCCTTCAAGCCCCATGTTGGGCGCCAAAAAGGACTGCAGTGATTTTACCTTGTTGGGGAGCTAAACTCCACTACAACCGCTCTCGCACTCTCCCTCCTCCTAAGAAGAAGAGAAGTATACTGAAAAGAAAAGAAAAAAAATAAAAAAATAAAAAGGCTCACAGGTTGAGATAAGGATAATTTAAAGGGAAAAGGAAGAGGGAAAAAAACAAAATCCAATGAAGCTCAGAGAGAGGAAAAAAAAAAAGTTATTCTCTACTTCCTTCTACTTCCCATCAATGACTGATGTTCAGCCATGTTCTGGGAAGGAGGGCCTCAATATGCATAGCAGTTGTTTGGATGGACAGACATCTTCATAATGAGACATCCCCCCTCCCTCCCTCCTGGCCCCCCTGCCTTCCCCTTTCCCACCTTTTATTGCTGAGCATGACATCACATAGCATGGAATATCCCTTTGTTCAGTTTAGGTCAGCTGCCCTGGTGATGTGCCCTCCCCATCTCTTGCTTACCCCCAGCCTACTGGTTCTTGGGGGGGTTGGAGGGAGAATCCTGATGCTGTGCTAGCATTGCCCAGCAAGAGACAAAACAATGGTCTGATACGAATGCTGTTCTAGCTGCAAGTGCAGAGCACAAAACTATATGGGCCAATGTGGGGAAAGCTAACTCCATCCAAGTTAGACCCAGTACAGTAAGACAGATACAGTCTGAGTTCTTTTTTTTTGGGAAAAAAAAAAAAAAAGAAGTAAAAATTATCTGTGGCTGGTACTTTTTGTTTGTTAGTTTGTTTGTTTTCCTAGCACATGCCAGAATCATTGAATTAGAGTTGAGTATATGTGGTTCAAGTCTTTCACCTGAGCTGCACTTTCAGTCAGGTTTTACTCTGTGCTATGCTCTGTGCTGCATGCTAACACAGGAAAACCGCTGAAACTAGAGTTCTTCCTTCACTTCATCCAAGAGGGAGCTCTGCGTCAGTTCAAGGTTTGTTAGATCGGAGTATCTGAGTGTTTTAGGGTGTCTAATTTCTAATTTTTTATTAGTTTATGTGTCAAACCTGAGTTTCATTCACCAAGAGGAAGTCACAAAAATCACATCCCAAATGACAAACACAACACCATTGCAATGACCACTGAATAGCCATTCAGAAATCTTCCAAAAGAAAATAATAGCACTTTCAGACTTTAGTAACAGAAAAGTTGTTTCATTCACTTTTCTTTAACTTGGGGACAATTACTCTTAACTTTACTGTTGGTCAATATTTTTATATTTTCACATATTTACATATTTTCACATTCTTAGGCCCAGCAACCCCATCAGCATAGCATCCCTGGTAGAATAATTGTTACTAATGGATGAGAAGTTTCTCCAGTGTAATGCAGAATCATCTCTTGCTCTCATTCTTAGGAATGCCTTTATTGTAGTTCTTTCCACAAAAAAGCTCTTAATCATTTTGTGAGTGCAAAGGGAATTCTGTATGTTAATTACACTCTATTTTCCCTGTGCCATTTTTAGCATTGCATAGCTGACTATATTGCTTTTATATATGATTATTATTTCACTTTCTCACTAACTAGGGAAAATCAGTAAGAGAGAGCATGATAGAAACAGAGAATGTTTTAAGAGAAAGCAGAGCCACTGAAGGAGAACTGAAATTTGTTGATATTGTGACTCCCTTATGATCTCATGACATTTGTATTAGTTGAATTGTTGGAACTAAAAGTCATAGCATATGTATTGATATCTTAAATAGTGAAACACACTTGTAAACATTTCAGAAAAATGCAATAATAGCCTAAACAAATAGCAAAACATCTGAGTATTCAAAGGTGATCTTTATGTATTGGGCTTTGAGCAACCTGGTTTAGTGGAAGGTACCCCTGCCCATGGCAGGGGGGTGGAATTAGATAATCTTTAAGTCCCTACCAACCCAAACTATTCTAAGATTCTCTTTCTATTATTGTATGATTTAGAATAATAGAAACATTATTAATACATAATAGATTTCATATGTTCTAGAAACATGGGGATCCTTGTGAATACGGAAAGAGTAAATATATGCAATATACAGTTAGGCGTGGCTTATTATATTTTTATTTTTTTGAGTCATAGATTGTGTTTGATTTTATGACATTCAGAACAGAAGTTATGCTCAGTATGATATTCAGTGATGATAGTGGTAGGATAGCAGATTGCTCAAAAAGGCAGAGTTGATTATCTTTGCTAATAGTTTCCTGAAAAAAACATATGGGTGCCACAGTATGTGTAATCATATGTTAATAGTTAATATAGAACAACTGTTTGATAACAACTGTCACATCACTTCCATTAATATTTATTTTTAAAGCTTACAGTTCTTAATATATTGCTTTTAATGAGTCAGGTTTGATCCAGGTTCTTCTGAAAATGCATATATTTCTGTACTCCTTAGGAAAGGTGAAGAGACATATATGATTCTATACAAAAAATGAAGACCTTATTTTGGAGTTTTATTTGCTATTTAGTATCACAGACCTGTTGTGATACTAATAGTGATGCTAGGTTATATCACCTGGTGATGGACTCTGAAGGTCTTCAGAATGACTATGCATGGAGGAAGTGATGGCTTTCATTCACCCTTTTTTCTCTCTTTTTTTTTTTTTTAAAAGTGCAATTAGACTTATCACCTCACCTTCTAAATAAATTCAGATTAACATCCAGTTAATCATTGTCAGTCTCTTCTAATCATTTTTTTTTTGCATAAAACTTTATTGTGATGTGATATTTCTGTCTTACCAGCATCATAAACTTCATCACTATTGACTCATTTCCTTGTTTACACATGTACAAAATATTGCATTGATCTCTCTTAAGAGCTACTGATTACTGGTATAATGTTTGGTGATGATTTTCAATGAAGAAATGATTAAAGGTTGTTTATGTGAGCACCTTGCTAATATATTAGACCCTCTCCAGTGCTGTAAGAGTACCTCTGAGGTATTCCAGGATCAATCAAGCACTTCAGAACTTGCAAAAATATTCTCTTCAAAATATTACCTTCTGTAAATAAACTGTGAGGAACATGCAGCTTGATTCCAGCCTTGCAAAAGAAACTTTCATGAGAGGAAAAATTGAGATAAGTATCATAAACAAAACTACTTACATACTTTGTGGCATGTTCCAGTAATTCATTTAACTAATTAGATTGGAAGATGGCTCACTTCTTTTATTTTTCAAGTTAAAATAAATTATGCAGAAGAAGGTGCCTATTCTTTACATATTGAAATAAAGCAAGGAATCATTGTAGCTGAAAAGGGACCCTTGGAAATCTTTAGTCCAACCCACCCGTCCAAAGCTGCATCAAGCAGAGCTGTTTACTTAGGTCCAGGTCCAGTCAGATTTGGGATTTTACCAGGGATGGTGAGCGTCTCTGGGCAATCTGTTCCAGTGTCTGATCAATATAACAATCAAAATGTTTTTCTTACTTTTAAATGCAATTCCAAATATTAATATATTGTAATATATTATTATACCTATTCCTTCATATAAACCTTGCACTACTATTTTATTGTATATATTCCTATAACTATGCTGATATGCACCAATTAACTACTGTGGAAGACAGAACTGTTGAAATATTCTGGCATTTTCAGTTGCCAGATTATGAGCTTGATGAAAGCAAAAGATGTACGCTGATACTGGTGCACGTTAGCTAAGATAAAAGCTGTGAATTCTCTGTATATATATGCAATTCAACCTAATCAGATATATCCAATGTTTATTGCAGTGACTGAACTCAGATTCTGTGAACAACATAAAGTTGACTCTTCTTTAAAATGCATATATTAAAAATATAAATTAAATATATATCTCTATGTGTAGTGCAGAGTAGTGATCACCATGCAGTAATGAAAATCTGTTTGAGCTCTGTAGTAAAAACTCAGAGCAGAAACCAAAATACATCAAAATAGCTTTTGATTTTCTAATACGGCTGATTGCCCAACTAATTTCCTCAAAAAAAAAAAAAAAATCCTGGACTGAGTCTTCCACCTCTGCAGTAGTTATATGCACATATTTTATTCATATATTTCTATTCAGTAATACTTTACAGATGTTACATTACAATTGTGTGGTGAGGAAATGCATGTTACATTCTCATGAACGTCAAATTAATTCTTTATGATTAGTGCTGTTATAATGAATACCAAACAATTCCATTATAATTAGTGCTATTACAGTGGATACCAAAGGAAATCATGATAATTAGCAGCAGTAGGCTGAATAACAAATGAGCTCAAAATGAGAGATTAGAGAAGTCTCTTGAAAAGAAACGTTAAACTTCCTGTGATTTAATATAACTTTATGGTTACCTGATAGTGAAAGGATGAGAACATTGCTAAGGCAGCATTCTAAGCCATAAGATCTGTTTCATCCAGGCGATCTCAAGAGATGTGATTTTGTGTTGGACATATTTTTAGTGATTCTTCTGGGAGATGACACATGACAAGGAATTCAGTTGTCTACATGGCCTCACTGCCACAGACTATGCTTAGGTGGAAGGGGAACTAGCATGTGTGTGTGTTAAAACCTTTACAGCTGCTTGGAGGAATAGCAAAACAATGTATGTTAGAGTGCCCTGTTCAAGGTGTTTTGCCTCAAGGCAGTGCAGCTCATAAGTGAATCTCTAATTAGAGAATCTCTCATAATTAGAACTATAGAAGAGGGTAATATTAGTGTCACCAGTGGTACTATAGTCACTATGTTGCTTTAGTCTAAGTGTTGCTGAAGTCAGTATGTTGACAAACCTATATAATGTAGCAGTGCTCATGCAATTCCTTAAAAATTGAGGTAATAGCTGCCAGTCTGACCAAGTATATGAAATTTTCATTTGCATGCAGTTTTCTGTTTTAGTCTAACTGTAGGAAGATCTGTAGTTAAAAATGCAGTGTCAGCTATTTTTTATGTTAACAGAAATAAATTTCTTTAAGCAAAGCAAAAACTCTCTTATGTTTTTGATAATAATGCATTTTTTAAAAGGGAAAAGACCACAGAGATAAAGGATGTCTAACATCACTGACAAACTGATCAGTTTGGCAAAAACACTTATTAAGATTTCTAAAAGAATTTTCTTTCACAGTATTCTATCATTTGATTTCACTGATGCTTGATATTCCCCTTTGCTTCTGTGAATTTTATTTTTCTGAAAGAGAACTGAAAATACTTTTCATGCTACCATTAGTTTAGTTACAGCAGGCAAAATAATTATCTGATTGTCCTGTATAGGTATGGCTGCTATTCTTTAGTCACAGCTATTATTACTTTATAAAATGATTGACTTCCACAGTACCTGTCACTAAAATGACACGTTCTTGTGGATCCTGTAAACAATTAAACTCTCATACAAACTAGTGATTGTTCATCCAATGCTTATTTGTTCCACATGTTCGTGTTATGCTTCTTCTGACTTTGACTGCTTCTTTGACTATGTTTTGTTCAATCAACAGTATTAAAAGATAAAGAAAAAAAGAAAAAAGAAAAAAGAAACAAATTAACAAATTAGTGTTTCTTTCATTTTATAAAACAGAAGAGATTTCAGAAATCAAGATGGAGAATGCAAAGACAAATGGATTACAGTTGGACTGCTTTTTTAAAGAAAACGTGTATCTGCATGTATATTTGTATCTTCACTATTCCAGCTGTCTTTACTGAGAATTGATATACGATTAAAAAATGTGCTGAAGATTTTTCTTTCCTCACATTTTTATTTGAAACCTTTCATTCTTAAAGGAATTCAGTTAAATAAGAAACATCAAAAAATATAATATCTGCAAGATTACATCAACCCTTTAAATGGCCCTATGATTAAGATCTTAAGTGAAGTAGCATAATGCATCCCTGCTGGCAGTAGAAAATGAAAGAAAACATCATGCACAAAGTGAACTGAGAAGGTAAGACCTTTAGATTGACTTTTATCAAACAGAAGGCTTAATATGCACCGTCACATGTCTTAACAATTCCCATGAGTTTCAACATGTGAATCCAAAGGCCTATTTTTTTTTCCTCTGAAGGGGTATATATCATCTCTTCAAAAAGAGAAAAACAAAAGACACCAAAATGTTGAAATATTGGTAGGATGAGAAAGTTTGTTCCGTGTGTAAAGGTCAGCACCACAGCCCTAGTGTGTGTAGTCTGTGCCTGAATAGGAGCAAAGCAGAATCTACCTGGTTAAAATAAATAAATAAATAAATAAATAAATAAATAAAAGATAAAAAAAGCTCCCAGGCATTTTACTAAACTGGGTTATAGTTCAGCTCTGAGGCTAACACCAAGACAGTATGTTGTGCTACATTATATTGCTCAGCTTTTAATTCTAGAAATTGATATCTTTGTATTTATGCTTATAGTGTATCTCTGAGGATGGTTTTGCAAGTCTTTTTGTTCATATAATTTTTCAGTGAAATATACTACTGTAACTGGAAATCAGACTGAACCCAGGCATATAAACACAAGAAGGATGCTTGTGCAACACAGTCCAATGCAGGGTAACAACTTCCATGACAACTGCTTTGTGCTCATATTCTCAGCTCATTGCAAAGCCATTGGAGCAAACAGAATTGGAGGTGAAAGAGTGAGCTGGGAAGCTGGTGTATGCTAAAAAATGTGACTGACAATTTTACATCATTTTGTGAGGGGTAGAAAGGCTTGATGATAGCTTTTGATAACGTTTGTAAGCATAAAGCTTTCTGTAAGCTTTCACATAGTTTTAAAGATCTCAGAATTTTCAAAGCTGGAATGAAAGCTAGAATTAAACACTGCTTGATAGTTGCTTGTTTGTAAGGTAATTTTATAGGAAAACTTGAATTCAGTGTTGAAGGAGGCTGAAGTAACTTGAAATTTTTACTGTAGATTTTATTTTATATATATATATATTGCATAGGGAGGAGAACATATTGCAAAATTTTAACTAATGGGATAAGAGTAGATGTA
>NC_139720.1:199339458-199407138 GCF_964211835.1 Anser anser
TCCTTCCCTCCTTCCTTCCTTCCTTCCTTCCTTCCTTCCTTCCTTCCTTCCTTCCTTCCCTCCTTCCCTCCTTCCCTCCTTCCTTCCTTCCTTCCTTCCTTCCTTCCTCCCTCCCTCCCTCCCTCCCTCCCTCCCTCCCTTCCTTCCTCCCTCCCTCCCTCCCTCCCTCCCTCCCTTCCTTCTTTCCTTCCTTCCTTCCTTCCTTCCTTCCTTCCTTCCTTCCTTCCTTCCTTCCTTCCTTCCTTCCTTCCTTCCTTCCTTCCTTCCTTCCTTCCTTCCTTTCTTCCCTGCCTCCCTCCCTCCCTCCCTCCCTCCTTCCCTCCCTCCCTCCTTCCCTCCTTAAGTAGGATAGGCACTAGTCTTAGAATCCATATAGGTGTAGCATCACAAGAATCCTAGGACTGGCTGAGATACTGAGATACTTACAGATTTTTATTTTATTTATTTATTTATTTATCTTTATGGAATGACAGCAATAGGTTGAACAAAACTGAGAATGAAAAACACCCTACTATTAACCCTATATCATAGGCAACTCAACAAAGGACTGAGGATGCTGGTGACTCTTCATAACCCCAGTCCCCATTCTTCTTGAGGAAAACTCTCCATTGATCTCGGGATCTAAATAATAGAAGGAGGAACATAACACCAGAGAAAAAGGGTACATACTAAGACATACTATGTAGAACAGTTTTAACTGTTTTATTAATAAGGTTTTTCTGTAATAGTTAGTTTTGACTAGGACTGTTAGTATTACTGTAATTGGACTAATGATAACTAGGTGCATTTTGTTTAAATTGTAAAGAACTCCTAGATTAATAATAAATTCTTGTCTTTGTAGAATCACGTAATCATAGAAATGTAGATGTTGGAGAGGTCCTCTGGAGACTGTCTAGTCCAATCCCTGTGAACAAGAGATTTCTTCCGGTTGTCTGAAGAAGACCTCATCTAATTCTTCTTCCTGATCACACGAGCTGTAGCATATGATCATGCTGCCATGTAATTCTAATTGTAGCCAGTAAGATCTCTATTTTGGCTCCTCATCCATCAGTAGTATTGAATGAATGAATGAATGAATGAATGAATACATCCATGTATTCAATGATTTCCCCTCACTCTCCATGCTCTGTGCATTTGCTGATTACAGACACTTCAGAGAGGTACCCAGTCATACAGATTTCCCAGAAAAATGTGAGAACCACTGCTATTATGCTTTCTTTTCGGCATTTCCATATTTGTTCTATTGATTACAAGTTTCCTCTTTTCCACATTACCAGTACCTTTTTGCTTTCCAGCCTAGGTCACTTCTTCCTCACTTTATTGTGGATCACATTCTCCCTCCCCAATTGTTCCTAGTTTAAAGCTTTCTTAACAAAGTTCACCTCCCTTTTGGCAAATCGGTTTTTGCCATATTTGGTCAAGTGGATCCTGTCTCTTTGTAACAGTCTTCAATCCTCAAAGAAAGTCCCGTAGTTGTAAGAACAAAATCCTTGGTTTTGGCACCAGCTGCACCACCTTTTGACCCTCAGGGTCCATCCACTCCTCCTCAAGTCCTTTCCCCTCACCAACAGAACTGGTGAAAAAAAAACACCTGCGCCCTCAAGCCCTTGACCATTGTCCTGGGTTCAGTCACGCTTAATATGCTCCAGGTCTCCGCTGATAGTGTCAAGGATAAATCTTCACGTGTGTTCTTTTTCTTTTGTTATTGAATATAATGAACAAATAGCAAGATCTAGTTTCTCCTGTGTAGGCACACCAATCTGCCACAATTTGAGATTTTTTAGGTGTTCTACTTGGCATCTGAATGATACTAAAGTGTTTGTATTTCTCATTTTATCTGCTGCATCTTCTGATTCTACATGTTGCATCTGCCAGCCTGCTCCAGATATTTAAGTCACCCTGGAGTTTCAAAAATAGCATTCCAGTCATGAATGTTTAGGAAATAAATTTATCCCCAGGCCACCGAATATCTCTTTATTCTCCATCGATGATAGTAACTAGATTCAATTTTGTAATATGGGCATCTAGTGACATTCTAGATGCTCAGTGCTGAGGTCCATCTGCCTGCACAAAAGGATGCAGTTCCTATATGTTCTAGGTCATATCTTCTAGTCCCATTAGAGCAGTTCAGTTACCTTCAGTCATCTCAGATGAAACTATGAAAATTAAAAGGAAAAAACAACAACAACAACAAAAAAAAAACAACTAGATCTCCAGTGCTTATACTGGGAATTATGACACTCAGCATGTAAACACATTTTAATTTATATTTCTGAACCTGGACCTGAATCCCATCCCCTGGATGTGTAAGATAGCGTTCACATTCATAGTGCAATGGACTGAGTATCTTTCATGTCAAAGCAGACACAATCTGCTTTGTATTTTGTTTTTGTAATGTAATAGAAGCAACAGTCTCAAATATATTTTATTGTTTTCATCTACTAGTATTTGTTTGTTTGGGCACAAGAAAGAACAATAACACTTCAGACACCCTACGGTTCATAAAGATGTTGTTTGTAGCACTATTCTGGTTTCATTTCAGAAAGAGATGGTAGGAAGATTGTGTCCTACAATTTCCTCATAATGGGGCATGTGGGGCAAGTTCTTATCTCTCCTCTCAGGTGATAGTGACAGGACCTGAGAGAATGGCATGGAGCTGTGGAGGGAAGGTTTGGGTTGGATATCAGGAAAACATTCTTCACTAAGAGGGTTGTTGGGCACTGGAACAGGAATTGGTCACACCAACAAGCCAGCTTGAGTTCCAGAAACATTTGGACAATACACTCAGATATATCATTTGATTTTTGAGCTTTTTTTTTTTTATGGTTGTTTTGTTTTGTTTGCTATTTTTTGTTGTGGAACCAGGTGTTGGACTCGATCCTTGTGGGTCCCTTCCAACTTGGGATCTTCTATGATTTTATGATTCTATGATATGAATGCACACAATCTGTTTGAAGTAGTCTTTCTTTTGAACATTGTAAATGTTGTCCAAGACACGCTAATTGGCTTAGCAAGCAATGCTCAAGTCCTAACACAAATATAATACAGTCATTTATACTAAACTGAGAGGGAACTGTGCCAGAATTTCACCTGAGAGAGAATCTTATGAAATGTATATGCTTTTTTCAGTTTGCAGCCAAAAGGAGAACCGAACATAGCTTGTAAAGTGTTATATGTAAAGATTGTAAAGAGTTATATACAGTTATACCTGTCAGAGCTGCACCTAATAAATGGATTAGTTTGCTAATACCACCATGGGAATATAAGCAGAGATGAAGAATTCTTTCTGTTGTTCTTGTTGTTTCTTTGAATCTAGCACTGAACCAATGTCTATATCTCTGCGTACTGGGTCTGGCTGGAATTAAGTTAACTTTCTTCACAGCACCCCGGATGGTGCTGTGCATTGGATTTATGGCTAAAACAACGTTTGTGGCTAAAAACAACTATTCCCTAGTATTCTGGCTATTGCTGGACAGTGCTTGCACAGCAACAAGGCTTTTTCTCTTTCTCACTCTGCCCAGCCTCCCCCTTCCCCTTGGTGAGGAGGCTGGGGATGGGCAAAAAATTGCTTCCCAAGCAAATGTTACATGTGCCGAAGTCCCGCTTTCCAAGAAATGGCTGGATATTTGCCTGCTCATGGGAGGAATCCTTATTTTGCTTTGCTTGCACATACAGTTTTTCACCTATTAAACTGTTTTTAATCTCTATACATGAGTCTTCTTTATGTTGCTCAGGAGAGGCGAGAGAGTGAGCAGCTATGTGGGTGCATGGCTATAGGCTGGGGTCAGCCCACTACCAGCTAAGACTCCTTTCCATAATCCTATGCCTGCTTTGATTTCTGTTATGAAGAGCAACTTTAATTTGTTTTAGTCTGTTCTCAACAGAAATAAAGTGATTTTACAGGAAAAGCACACACTAACATGACTTTAGCTGAGCAGCTGGCAAGAAATATTTAATACTGTTCTGTATTTTTCTTAGCGTAATTATGATTTCATAGCCAGCTTTTATTGCACCAGCCTAAAACTCAGAAAAGTAACTGTCACCTTGATATGAGCAAACATACATTTCTTCCTAGTAGCTATTTCTCTCCATGCAAACATTTTCCTCATGACATCTCTTGGAATTGTGAAGCTTGCTCACATGGTTTGCACCTCTGTAGTCATAACACTAGGGATGACGCTTTCAGAAATCAGTAACCGAATTAGTTTGAGAAGCATGGGATCAGCTGTAGAAGCACATAGGGAGAATAGTCTAATTCTCCTTTCATTGCCTTCAGTCCCTCATCTTCTCAGGATGGATTCCAAATGTGAACACTGTGAGCTGCTGAATTCCTGCCAGCTGGAGCATAGCAGAAGACAATATTTGCAAAGTGTGAATGGAAGCCAGTGAAAGGCAGTCCAGATATCAGTGGGGATGGAGATGGAGGAAGACGAAAACTGAAAATATACAAAAAAAAGGAAACATTGTTACTTCAGGCACGAATATGGCACTGCAAAGTCTTTTTCTGAGCTAAGCCAAATATGCTTTTACAAATGACGTGTAGCTGTGAAAACAATTTGTAGGTCACAAAATCTTTCTTGTTAGAATGAATTTTGAAATGAACCTAGTTCAATTCATTAGCCTCGTGTCACATTTATGCTGTCACAAATCTTTCCATTAGGTAGGAAATTAGTTTACCCACTGGTGAACCAGAGCGATGAAACACAGAAATTGTATAACTAGAAGTTGGACTCTGCAGAAAACTGACAGGATTGCTTAATAAAGTAGATGAACTTCTCTGGGGTTTTGTAAATCCTTCATTCAGTCCATGCCCCTGAGCAGGAGCAGATGCACTGTTCTAACATGAAACAAAATTTCAGAGGTTTAGAGCCTGAATTGGAGTTCAGACTTCAGTACATTTCAAGCCCCGTGAAGCTCCATCACTAATCATCTCCCCTCTAGAATACTTTGACACTGCAAATGACTAGAAAAAAAGATATTCCCCAAAGTAGTATAACATGCACTTGATGTAGTGGAGGACCACACAGAAAATATTTAGTAAATTACCATGTTGGAATTTTGAAACATAAATCAACACATAGTGGAGGGGCAAAAACATCTGGTACTCAACTGTTGAATTACCACACAGAGATAGATATTAAAAGCATGAACATGTTGAAGATACTGGTTTTAAATGACAATTACAATTTCAATTAAAAGCTGTTCAATCATTAGAGCTAATAACACAGTTAAGGGACTTAAATATAAACCGGTTGATAGGGAATAGAAAGCTGACACATATCTGCTGATCTGTGATAACTTACGTAGGTGTAACTCAGCCCAAAGCAAATACAATGTAATTCAAGTTAACATAGACTGTAGTGGAAAAGTAATAATCTAAATTCATTTATACAGGATTTAATATGAACTAAGATCACAAGCATAGTTATTTAAAGCAGATTTGTCAACCTGTACTCCTACTTAATAATAACTTGTTCATGTTTCCAAGCCCTGAGTTGCATTTTTTGTTTGTTTGTTTGTTTGTTTCCCCCATTTAAAGTAATATAAAAAGAGGTCAAAACTGTATGCTGTTAACCATACCTATTCAAAATATACAAAGTTTAAAGACAACCTCAGTATTGATTTTCTGGGTTTATCAGCAATTGTTGCTCTTTTTTCTTTCTGTTTTGCAACTATCTTAAAATGTGTGTGTGTGTATGTGTGAGAGAGAGAGAAAATGAACACAAATATTCACATTATTTTACATATCTAATGGTAAGGTTTTCTGTTGAGAACAAAAAGATGTTCAGCAATAATGCAAAGAAAGTATTTTTAATATGCCCAGCCTAAAGGACCTTAATATTAATACCCTAATATAATTAGAAATTGTCACAAATGGCTACTTTTTGCTCTCTTATGTTTGGAAAACCTTAAATATTTTTAAGAAAAATAGCTAGCACTGATAAAACTCATTACTCTACAAAGCTATTTTCATGATTGGGGGCTCTCAGAAAACCTCAATATATATGAGACCTCAAAGTACAAGAAATTATTTTTTCTTATTTTTATGTTATTTTATTTATTTGTGTGTGTGTATGTGTTTTCTGATAGATTAACAGATGGCTGATGAAAGAATGCAGATACTTAGTAAGACTGAATGTGTTTTTATTTAAGGAAATGGAAACTAGAGAAAGTTAGAAAGTGAGGGAAGGGTAATGCTATAACAGCAATAGAAGTTTTGGAATCCAAGTATCCATAATTCTATTTATTTATTTATTTATTTATTTTAACTTTAGATATTGAAACAGAACAAAGGACATGCCTTGGAAATATAGCAGAAAAGGAAAAAAATATGTGAAACAAAAATACAAAATTACCTTACGTGTATGAATATTTTTTGAGGTGTCTTGCAATAGTAATTTTCCCCGTCTCATTTATACATATCTAAAGGAAATTGTCAGATGGGTGAATTAATATGCATAAAAACAATGTGAACTCTTTGTATAAATACAAAGTGAAACCAAATCACAGACAATAAGATAGATTAAAATGTGACTTCTTATTGAATTGATCTTTTTGAAACACATTAGGTGAAAAATTTTTCAGTTTATCCAAAGTTTGCATACATACTTTAATACAATACATTACATCTCCCTCCAAAAATATCTTCACTTGTAACTTTGAAGATAATTGCAATCTAATTCAATTGCTTGTATTTAGGAAATTCAATGTGCCAAAATAAAAATGCTCCAATGCTATTAGAATGAATACCAAAAGAAAAATACTAAAATATCATGAGTGAGTGCACTATATAAAACTACAAAACAAGAAAAAAAGATATAATGCACAGAAAACATTCATACATAAAAACATGCTTTTGCAGAATCAGAGAATGTTAACAGGCATTCAACTGAACATGTCTTTACAACTTAATGTTTGGAGACAAAACAGTTCCCAGTAGGCAGAACAATGGATTTTATGCTGCCAGGTTCAGAGATTTTATTTAACTCCCACACTATATGATAAATTAATCTGAATTAAGACAGAAATATTCTGGGAAACAATATTGTTTACTGTTTGTTTGTTTGTTTTAATTATTTATATTTATCCAATAACATAACGTGATACAAATGACAAACACTTGCTTAGACTGTAGTTTATATATAAGGCCAAAAATTGTGAAACTGTGTAGAGTATAAGACTTAAACCAATTTATAATATTCTAATTGTGCTGCGAGGGATCCCCACACTTTAGGAATCTAATGTGATAATGTACAGGTGATTAGATGACATCTATACCATGAGACACTAAACTTGTTTCTGGAATGAGAAAATAAAATGACATCAATAGTCAAAGGTTATCCTTACAGTTGGTAAAATGCAATAAAGAATAGATTTTGAGGCTACTCAGTTCTCCAACGTGTGCTGTAAGACCTCTCTGTATTAATTCATGTGAGAAGTTCAAAATCTAAAGTTAATTTAACTTAAAGAAATCCTATCCTGATTTGAAAAAAAAAAATAAAAAAAAAATGGAGAATTATCAGAATTCTTCCTGAAGTGTTGAAGTAGTTAATTATCTTTCCTCGTAAAGAAATGGGCATCTTTTTTCACTACTAAGTTACCTGAAATCTCTTGCCAGTATTTGTGTATTATATTTGTGTGTATTTATATTCTAACTTAAAGATCATTTTATTAGCAACTGCTTTTTTTTTCTTTTTTTTTTTTCCCCTCTATTAGCAAGTGTAGGTCTTCATAGAACGGTTTGCATTGGAAGGGATCCTTAAGGATCATCTAGTTCCAACACCTCCCACCAGACCAGGTTAGACCAGGTTGCTCAAAGCCTCATCCAGCTTAGCCTTAAATATTTTCAGGGATGGGGCACTCATAGTTTCTTTGGGTAACTTGTTCCAGTGCCTCACCACCCTCACAGTAAAGAATTTCTTCCTTATATCTAATTTAAATCTACACTCCTTTAGTTTAAAGCCTTTACCCTATGGCTTTAGTCCTATCACTAAATATTTCTTCGATAATATAATAGACCGAACTTCCTGAGTCTTTCATTGGAATGAATTTTTACAGTCCTTTATATATTCAGGTCTACTCTGAGACTTGTCAAATTTTCAGTAAACTTGTTCAAAGATAGATACCAGAATTGGATCCAGATTTCAGAAATGTCACACTATGACCCAACAGAGAAAAAATAAAATGTCTAAAGATACATTTTTTTTAACCTCTTGCATATCCACCTTGAATAATATGTCCAATTCATTAATTAAGAATCATGATACTTCAGAGATCTCTCTATACTTCCTTGATTCCCTAAGTATCTCTTCCTCAAAATCCCATACCTTTGGCCTATGTATTTGATTGTGCGTATCTATATTTGCCTTTAACAAAACATACACTATTTGTTTACAGGCGAACTACCACCTTATGAACTGATTCAGAACTGACTTTTCTGTTATTTGCTATTTGTTATTCGTTCAGTATTGGTGTCATCTGCAAACTTCATCAATGCCTTTTTAATGTTGTCTTTCGAGTTACTGATAAAATTATTAACCCACAGAGAACCAAGAAGGTGTTATCTTCAGGACTCCACAACATATTGCTTGTGGTGGACTCCCACTTACATTTTCTATTTCAGAAAGTATCCTTTTTAGTGAATAACTTTATTCAGATATTCTGCAGAGGCACATAAATTTATGTGTAACAAAGAATTTTCTAAAATCTCTAGATATTAAACACAAAAACATATTAGAAAGAACTTACACTTCATGATAACAAAGTTAATTATTGGAGACCCTGAAATACATCAAGTTCGGTGATTAAATACACACAGACTCAGTGCGAAATTATTACAGGTTAAGTTCTAAAAATTCTCTTTAAAAGTTCTCTTTATTTTTTTTTTCTTTGTCCTGGCCTCAGCAGCTGAGATAGGGTTAATTTTGTTCATAGTGCTGTGTTTAGACTTAGGAGGAAAATAATATCAATAATACACCAATGTTTTAGATGTTGTAGAGGAGTGCTTAATTTAATTCACAGACTTTTCAGCTTCTCATGCTGCCCTGTCAGCAAGGAGGCTGGTTTGCACAAGAAGTTGGGAGGGGACAGAAATAGGCCAGCTGACCCAAACTAGTCAAAGGGATATTCCATAATTTATAACATCATGTGGAACAATAAAACTCTGGGGGAGCTGTCTGGAGGGGCTGCTGCTGCTCAGGAACTGGCTGGGTTGGTGAGCAATTGCATCACTTGCTTTGTATATTTTTAATATTATTATTATCTGTCCTACTAAACTGTCTTTATCTCAACCCATGAGTTTTACCTTTTTCTGATTCTCTCCCCCATCCCAAAGGTGAGGAAGTGAGTGAACAGCTGTGTGTTTCTTTCTGGGTCAAATCATAACATACTTTTTTACTGTTTCTGTTGCAAATTTGTACAGCACATGTGTTGCAAGTGAACATAGACACACAAGCACCATTCACTGACTCATTAAATGGTTTGGATTAGAAGGGACTTTAAAGATAATATAATTCCAAGTTCCCTGCCATGGGCAGGGACACCTTCCACTAGACCAGGTTGCTCAAAGCCCCTTCCAACCTGACCTTGAACACTTCCAGGGATAGGGCCTTCTCTCCTCTAGGCTAAATAACCCTATCTTTTTAATCCTGTCTTCATAGGACAGGTGCTCCAGTCCTTTGATCATCTTTGTGTCCCTCCTCTGAACCTGCTCTAACAGGTCCATGTTCTTATGTTGGGGGTCCCGGAGCCTCAATGCAGTACTTCAGGTTGGGGTCTCACAAGAGTGGAGCAGAAGGGAAGAGTCAATCCCTCAGCCTGCTAGCTACAGATCAATCATATAGATTGAATAATATGTATCTATGAGTTTTGAAAGAAATACTAATAGCTCTATAAATAGAGCTGTAAGATATATGAAATATCTTCAGCCTGTTCTGTTTGTCAAAATTGCAAGGCAGTTGGTATCATAGATTACTTATATTTTAGTTGCAGATACTGATCATGAGGCTAAACTATCCTGGAACAGCAATATTTAGGCAAGTTTAATTTAACAGGGTCAGGTTCACAATATTTGTATACAGGAGAATTATGCATATGTTGCTTAAGAGTTTTCTTTAAGTAACTTAAAAACACAAGAAGTTAATGTAGACCTGTAAATACACACACACACACACACATACACGTATTTCTTTTTGATGAAGTCCCTCCTCAAAGGTTAGGGACATAAATAGCTATAGGAAAATAGGTAGACAATGTTCTGTCATAATTTAAAATGCTTAATGGCATTCAAAGAAAAAAAAAAAAAAGGAGGAATTTAAGGAAGGAAGGAAGGAAGGAAGGAAGGAAGGAAGGAAGGAAGGAAAACACATTTAAGCTTATATTGGTAGAAATGCTTTTCTTGTGATGAGTGCTTTTAGGTATTTCACATATTGCCAAAAAAGCTGAAATGTCCTGTCCACTGAAAATAATAATAATAAAAAGATGTTTTTATTGTATAATTCCTTTTTTTTTTTTTTTTTTAAATGAAAAGAACCCCATAACTTTTTTATTACTTATTTAAGGTCAAAGAGGAATAAAATGGAAAAATGGAAATAAAGACACTGACACAGAATCATAGAATCATTAAGGTTGGAAAAGACCTCCAAGATCATTTAGTCCAACTGTCCCCTACCACCAATATTGCCCCTAAACCATGTCCCTAAGTACCACATCCAACCTTCCCTTAAACACCCCCAGGGACAGTGACTCCACCACCTCCCTGAACAACACATTTCCAATGCCTGACTAATCTTTCTGAGAAGAAATGTCTCCTAATTTCTGACCTGAACCTCTCCTGGTGCAACTTGAGGCCATTCCCTCTAGTCCTATCACTGCTTACCTGTGAGAAGAGGCCAACCCCAGCTCCCCACCACCTTCCTTTCAGTTAGTTGTAGAGAGCAATAAGGTCTCCCCTGAGCCTCCTCTTCTCCAGACTAAACTACCCCAGTTCCCTCAGCCGCTCCTCATATAGGACTTGTGTTCCAGGCCCTTCACCAGCTTCATAGCCCTTCTCTGGACACAGTCCAGACTTCACCGGACATGCTCCAGGGCCTCGATGTCCTGTAGTGAGGGGCCCAGAACTGAACACAGTACTCAAGGTGCAGCCTCACCAGGGCGGAGTAAAGGGGGACAATCACCTCCCTAGTCCTGCTGGCTGCACTTTTCCTGATACAAGCCAGGATGCCGTTGGCCTTCTTGACCACCTGGGCACACTGCTGGCTCATGTTCAGCTGAATATCGACCAACACGCTCAGGTCCTTTTCCTCTGCACCGCTTTCCAGCCGCTGTGCCCCAAGCCTGAAGCTCTGCATGGAGTTGTTGTGACCAAAGTGCAGAACCTGACATTTAGCCATGTTCAACCTCATCCCATTGGCCTCTGCCCATCAATCCAACCTGTCCAGGTCTCTCTGGAGGGCCTTCCTATCCTCTAGCAGATCGACACTTCCCCACACATTTATCTGCAACTCCTTCCTGTCCCCACATGCACGTTCTGCTTATAATACTACTGATTTCTCTATGCCAGTCTCTTTTCCCAAACTTATCCTTCATGAAAATATAATGGCTGCTAATAATATGAATGTGATTCACCACAAGAATACTTATTTCAGCAAGAAAACTTGCCCTTTGGCTATCAGTTTCCACACATTTCTTTCCTCTAAGCCAAGCTTAGACTTCACCAGTAATAGCTACATTTTACTTAAAGCAAAATTAATGTCAGCTGATTTAAACTTCCTAATATTTTAATGTTTTTGAGAAATCATCAGAAAAGATACTGCTGTTTCTTGTATGCTCACTAGCCCACTTAATCTGAAAGCAGTGAAATTACTTGATTATATCTGCTCAGTATTCCTGTTTATAACAAAACAAAGTTTGATTAAAAATATGAGCATAATCTCTCACAGTTTCAAGTTAGGAGTGTCAAGGATCATCTGCAACTCACTTCCACTGAGATCACTACAAAGAAAAGCTTCTTAAAAGGGTAGATCCAGGCCCCAGCCTATCTGATAAGATTCGTGTGGAAAGATAAGCAATTCTAGTACACTGAGTTTAACAAAGAACAATATTCTTCCTGTGAAATTATTATTATTATTATTAGTAGTAGTAGTAGTAGTAGTAGAAGTAGTAGTATTAATAATAATAATAATAGAAAGGAAAGAAAAATAAATATTTGAATCTAAAAAAGGGGAAAGGAAGTCCTTCAAAACCAAGTGATTTTACTCAATGGATGATAAAACTTGTTTTTGAATTTCTCCTTCACTTATACGTTACAGAACTTCTCCAGAAACAGAAACCTAACTGTTGTGATATTCACAGCTCAAGTAGTCTGTGTCTGTCCTCAACATGGATGAAATGCCATTTTGCTGCCATCTAATAGGACCTTGACAGACTTGAGAGTTAGGCTTACAGGAATCTCATGAAGCTCAACAAGGAGAAGTGCAGTCCTGTACAGGGGGAAGAAAAATCCCAGGCACCAGGGCATGTTGGGGCCCACTGAGCTGGAAAGCAGGTCTGCAGAAAAGGACCAAGGGGTCCTGGTGGACATCAAGATGTACATGAGGACTGACACTGCCGGAGTTCAAGAATCATTTGGACAACATTCTCAGACACATGATCTGATTCATATATATATAAATATATATATGGGGGTGGTCCTTTGGGGACCCAGGAATTGAACTCAGTGATACTTGTGGGCCACCAACAGATGGCCACCAAGATGATGAAGGGACAGGAGACCTTCTTGTATGAGGAGAAGCTGAGAGAGATAGCACTGTTCAGCCTGAAGAAGACAAAATACAAGCAAGGAAAAGCTATTAAATGTTGAGAAAAACATTACAAAATATAAAATAAATAAAAAAGGAAAGGAAACTTTGAAGCATATGTACAGAGCAATGCCAGGGCTAGCGAAACAAATGGTAGTCCTAGATTACTTAATGATTTAAAATGTAATAAATAAATAAATGATACAAATTAATGTTTTATAAACCTGGGGGAAAAGACTTTTCGCACAATGAAAAAACTGAAAGCATTCCTTTCTTATCAATGAGTATAAATACTTGAAGGGAGGGTACAAAGAATATGGAGCCAGGCTCTTTTTATGAGATACTTATACACCCACCCCTGCAGCCTGTGGAGGTTCCTTTGGATGGCAGCCTGAGACTCTGCTGAATCAACCACTCCTTCCAGTTTTATGTCATCTGCAAATTTACTGAAGGTGCATTCTACTTCATCATCCTGATCATTAATGAAGATGTTAAACAGGACTGCACCCAGTATTGACCCCTGGGGTCCTCCATTCATTACTGGCTTCCAACTAAACTTTACACCATTGACCACTGCACTGAGTCCAGTTGCTAAGACAGTTTTCAATCCAGTTCACAGTCTGCTCATCCAGCCCATACTTCAACAGCTTCTCTATGAAAATCTTATGGGAGAGTGTCAAAGGCCATACTGAAATCCAGGTGGACAACATCCACTGCTCCATCCTCATTAACAGGCTGGTGATTTCATTATAGAAGCTTATCAAGTTGGTCAGACATGATCTCCCCTTGGTGAATCCTGGTGATTTTTGTTTCTCTTTCATGTGCCTGGAAATGGTTTCCAGAATGAGCTGTTCCCTCACCTCCCTGAGGATTAAGGTGAGGCTGATCAGCCTGTAGTTCCCTGGGTTTTCCTTCTTTCCCTTCCTGGATATAGGAGTGACAATTGCTTCCCTCCATTTTTTAGAGTATTTCTCCCAGTCGTCGTATTTGACCAAAGATTATAGAGAGTGTAATTACATCTCCCAGTTCTCTCAGAGCTCATGGGTGCATCCTATAACGGCCCATGGACTTGCAAATGTCCAGTTTGCTCAAGTATTCCCTGACCTTATCCTCTTCCACGAAGGGTGCATCTTCCCTGATCTACCCTTTCATGCTGGTCTCTGGGACAAGGGATTCCTGAAGGCTGGTCTTCCAGTGAAGACTGAGGCAAAGAAAGTATTCAGTACCTCTCAGCCTTTTAACTGTCTTTGGTAACCAGGTCTCCTGTTTCCTTCAGGAGAGTGCCTGATGTGCTATCATAGCACAGATAGCTATCACTGTCATAGTTATTCAAGGAATACTATTGGTATTGGCTCAAAAGGATCAAAGCTTCACATTGTACAATGGATCCAATATATTACTTTCAAAAGATAAACCAGTCTTTTATACATACCCATACTATGTCGACACATAATCATAATTGATTCAGGTTGTGATAATTCTGATCTTCAATTTTTTTCAGTTGAAGTATATTCCTTGAAGTGAAATGAGTATATTTTGTCACTTTGCTTCACCTAGTATGAATTTTTAGTACAAATTGTGGTGAGCATGTTGTTACAACCTCTCAAAAAAGGCTTAAGACTATTGCATGAATTCTCTAGGTCTCAGACAAATAATTATCAGAAAAAAAAAATATATATATATAGCAGCATATAAAGCTCAAGAATATGCACAGTTTTTTATTGGCTGGTCAAGCAAAGTGCATTGATATGCACTCTAAATACAGCTGGGCTGTTAGGAGCATTTGACATAGCCAAAAATAATGTTTTATCAGTGCCTTATTTATGATCAGGGAATACTTTTGGCCATCAGTCTTTGCAACCTAGCCCACAAGCAGCTGAGCCTGACAATTCCATTTACTTTGACAAGTATAATTCAGATATAATTACTTATGGTCTTAACAGTGAACTGGGATTCTAAAGATCCAAATCCCAAATCTACCATTCAGATAAAGGACTTTGGAAAGGTCAATCTCCTCCCCCTGTGCTGAGCCTCAGTGACTGTGTTTGCCATTTATGGGGTATTGTACTGAATTTCTATGTCTTCTACTGGTAAAGACAACGCAAAAGTACAAATAGTTTTATTAGTCCTAGTATGTCAATTAATATAATACAATTAATTTACTGAAAACTGGTATGTGTTTTCAGGTCTTCACTGAAAAATAAAGTGAGACAACTGAGCTTTGTGAGGCAATTAGCAGGTTTTCAGAATTAGTTGCTACTTTTCACATTTAGCTTGTTTTTGCTATTTCTTGCTGCCTGAGAGACTTGTGAATGGAAAACCAAGAAGGCTGAACTGCCTTTGTACTCCTCATGACTGAGGGAAGAAAAAGAAAAAAAAAAAAACACTGCTCATCTACCTTTAAGATAAATAAGCACCAATGCCAAAGACATTTCTGTATCAGCTTAAAAGTAAGGTAAATGAGAAGTGAATTAGGTTTTTAGATTAAATTCTACCCTAAGGGACTCAAAGGGGGAAGGCAGAGTGGTTATTAACTTAGTAGTGCTGGAATTTCTCCTGCAAACTGTAAGACCTTTCAAGAGCATTAGTTTGTAGTAACATTAAGATGTAAATGTAGTTTATTTTGCTATAAAATTTTTAATCTACTACCAATTCTTCATGAAACCCTGAAATATTGTTGAATCACAGATATTTTAACTTTAAATTTTATAAAAAATATGAATTCCCAAGGTTTCAAGGTCGGAGTTCCAATACATCATAGAATCTCACAAATGGTATGTTTATAAATATATACAAAAGTAACAAAAGAAATTCAACTTCACTGGAAACAGACAAACTGTTATCACCACCACCACCACCACAACAAAGAAAAGCCTAGTGAGGTTTTGAATATAATAAAGGAAAAATGTAACAGCGGGTAATATAATGCAGAACGATTACATTATTGTTTAAGACACTACATGTGATGATGTACTGTGGTTATGTAGTGCAGAGGGGAAGATGCTTTCTAAAATCTTCCAAAAGCTTCCTTGGACATTTACTTATTTATTTTTTCCTTGAGGTTGCCGGTTTCTTCTCCACACATGTCCTTAACCCACAATAATGAGATTTTAATATTGTTTTGTGTTTTAGGCTGTGCATTTGCTGCAGCATGCACAAATAAAGATTAAGTAACAGTAGTAATAATTGAAAGACAGGAGCATCATAATTTCTGGTACTCTTCCATTAAGAGTTGTTCTTCAGGCTTCTGCAGAGAGGAATTTTCACTTGATGAGTACAGAAGAGGAAGTATTCACAGACCCATGGGTTTCTTGCCAATGTTTAGGAAGCAAGGTGTTATTATTTTATATTATTCCCTTCCAACTGAGGCCATTGTCAGAAATTTATAATATGGGTATTATCCACAGAGAGACTATTATTGATATAAGTTATTTATTCTTTTTGTCCTTATTTTATTTTACTACTAAAAATCCCAGTAAAATAGCAGGAGTTCATTCACAGCTGAGTTAATTACCATGCTGCTAGTGCTGATGAACTAAGTCTGATAGAAAGCACAGAATCCTGGAAGAAGCACTGCAGGAGTTTGGTTTAGCTCATAGCAATTCAATATAGAAAAATGAATTTAAATAGGAAATTTAGTAGAAAAAAAATATCTTAATAATTATTAATAATTGAAAGATAGTCAATAAAATATTGTAATATTGTAATAAATTTGAGATTTATAACCTCTAACTACATTTGTTGTGGTTTCTTCAGTATATTATAAACTTTGAGCAAAAACCATCCAGAAGATGAAACACATGAAGATACAACCAGTAAAATATATGTTTCTAATTGGAAAAATGACTTCACTAGGTTTCCACAGGGTAGGGATGATGTATTCCACATAAAATATGTGTCAATCTAAAAGTTTTAGGTTTTGTTGTTGTTGTTGTTATTGATTTTTTTTTCCCCCTAGTGGAAGTTTTTTCTCCCAACATAGGCCTTGACTTAAGAATCAAATTATCTTTATGTTTCTTGTGTCATCCCCAATATGTAGGTTCTGCAGGCAAAACACAGTCTTCTGGGAGCAACTAGACAACTTTATTTCCTGCTGTTTGCACGCTGCATGAGACTGGAAACACAGCTCTGCTGAGGGAGTATACTCTAGCTCACTAATCCTAGAAATGCTGACTCTAAGAGCTGCTCTGAAAAAGATGGTAATAAAAGATTCATTTTTCTTGCTCAAGGACACTGAGAACAGAAGGGACCAGAACTCTCTTTCAAAGGGACCATCTGGACTTGTGCTCTGCCTGTACAGGCTGCAGATTTTTTTTATTTTTTTTTTCAGAAACTGGATTAAAATATGTTTTTTGGGGAACAATCTAATCTGTTTTTAAAGACTCCAGACAATACCAAGGCCATGGCTTCTTCTGGCATGTTGTTCTCAAGGTTAATTACCTTCACCAATGCATCTTATTTCAAGTCTAACTTCAGTCCTCAGGCCCTGGGTCTTCTTAAGCCATTATTTGCAAGACACAGACACCCCACTTATAAAAAATATGGTTATTTATGCATGCTGTATGATGAAGTAACTTTCTCTTCCACATAAAAAGTATACTCAATTCCATATGCATCCCATTTCAAGGATTGGTTTTTACTACTTGGGTTATTTTTGTATATCTATGAATTCTCCTCATTCTATTCATATCCTCCATGAAGTGCAGACCTCAAGCAGTATAAAAAAATCTTTAAATTCTTACAAATGCTGCTTACAGATTTTATCTTGTCCCCACTTGATGTTCTTTTATGCATCCAGTGACAATATTCACTGGAGATTATTCTCAGCTACCATATTGGCACTGTTGTCTCTGGTAATTGTTATGTCTCACATCTCTTCTGTCAAAGGAGAAATCCCTAGTTCTGCTGCTGAAGTCTCAATATGCAGAACTTTTCACTGGCAATGCTGCATTGAAATACATTTTGCTGAATTATAACTTTCTACATAAGGGATTTGGAACATTGCATAACCACACCCTATTCTCCTCGTTTACTGCTTTCACTGATCTATTCGATGTACTAGCAAAGGTCTTATATTATCATCTAAATGCACATGGTATCATTATTGATTAAAATTGATTATAGTAGTATCAGATCCTGAAAAATTCTCAATGCTACCAGCTATCACAAACCTTAGCAATTATATCTTTCCCTTTAAATGATTTCTTCCCTGAAGTGGTCAGGCAGTTGGACTAGATGATCTTTGAAGGTCCATTCCAAATGAACTATTCTGTCCTAAATTCCATTTGCTACCTTTGAATACTTCAGGTTTTGGACAACTAAGACATATGAGCAATTAATTATATACATTGCAAACAACATATAATTCTGTGTCAAAAACTTTGAAATATTTGATATGTGTAATCACTTATCAATTTGTTTTATTATCTGATCAGAATTATTACAACATTTTCATGCTCTGGTTATATTTTTTAACAGAACATAGCAATTGTATTTTTATATTAATGTCTGTTGGCACATTGCATGCATTCTGAATATAAATATTTAATGAAGTCTTCTGGAAAGAGAACTAGTGAAATTTCTAATTATATGGTAGGGGTTCTAGGTTAAATAAGATTGTTTTTTATGGTATGCGTGCCCAGATTCTTCTATGAAGGATATAATAATAAGAGGAGAATGATAAAATTTTTCTCTTTTCTTCAGAATAAAACAGAATGAAACCTTCAGAGATAAAAAAAAATCAGAAAGGATGAGTGATGTAATTATCCCAGCAAGTAACACTGTAATTGATAGAGAACAGTATTCTCTTCCTGTGATGTTTGTATTGATAGTGTTTGAATAGCAGTCTATAAGTTGCATATTCTAAAATTAATTATAAAAGAAATCTTTTGTTTCAACATTTGTAAATGAGGCTGAGTATTTTCATTGTCTTTTGCTGCACAGGGCTGCATTTTCTCATTCATGTGACAATGCTCACCAGGTCTTCCATTTCTGTCCTCACCCATGCCAGTGGATTGCTGCCTTCCTGTCTACAATCATATACTTCAGAATGGTGTTTTTATCTATTTATTTATTTATTTATTTATTTTTATTTTTATTTTTATTTTTATTTTCTTGATAACATTTTACCTCTTTTTACGTTCCAGTTACTGTTACTGTGCTCTTGAGAGGGTTCTCCTCTGGTGTCTGGAGCTGCAGACAAGATGATGAATGTGAGTAGCTGAAAAATTCTTTTACATAGTTTGTTCTCAGGTCCTGTGTGATCATTGTTTTGAAAACTGAAAATAACTAACTTGACTGAGAGATCATTGCTTTGAAAACTGAAAATAACTAACTTGACTGAGACTTTTTGGTTCTATACTACCATCAGGTTGGTGATCTCTTTTTTTGTACAGTTGCCATTTTTGTGCTATAATGCTTGGAGAACAAGTCAAGTATGTTAATCCCCATCTGTTTCTTGTAGTACACATCAAGACTGTAGCAGTGCAAATTCAATGAAGATATTTGGGAACTATATATTTCTAAAATCACTATCTTCCAAACCAGCTATATGACTTTAGGCATACTGATAACATTTTGTACATACAAACACTTTTGCAAGCACTTGTGTTCAGTATGAGCACATATTTTCCAATGGCAATGGTGACAATGATTTGTTATTTCTTGCTTACTTTTCCAAGGAAGTTGTATGAGTCTTCTAATGCGTACATATTTTTTATGATTCTTTTTTTCATTGATGATCAACTGTTTGAAGAAGACATGTGAGGAAGATAACATGCTGAAGAAATTAAGTTAATTTCTATCTTTCTCCAGGACTTTTCACACACTGAAGATGCACTGACAGTAACGGACAGAGATTTTGTAAGTCTTTTAATTCTCTAACACACTTAGGTCTATGCACAGTCTATATAGCTTAGCATTCTAGGAGTCAAATTATAGCTTTTGGGTGGCCAGCTAGCATGCCCTGTCTGAGCCTGCATCAGTCATTTTTAAATAGAAATTCACCTTTATCTCCTGGTTCCATTTTAGTAGAGAAGCAAGTTTTGTTCTTCACCTCCTACAGCATCACCAATGCTGTGTCTGGAGCCTAGACCAGAATGACATTCAAACCTACAAGTTCTGTCAGCATGCTTTGCCACTGATTTTTTCACTGAAGGTTTATTCCCTACTAGCATTTTCAAAATGTATTTACCTGCTGGCACACCAGATGTGGTGAGACATTTTCTTTCTTTCTTCCTGTAGCATTTGCCAATATTCATTTTGGCATCAATTTCTCTTTTATGAAGTCTGTTATTATTATTATTTTACCTGATAATTTGATAATTTCGTAGTAATTAGTATTTGTACTTATACTGCTTTAAATGAATTGGCTTTATGAACTTGAGGAGAATTTCATGAATTTCACCCATTATCTATCTGATTATCCAATCAATGATTTTAGTACTTTAAGCAGCAATGACTTATTTTCTCATTTTATATATATATATATATATATATATATATTTTTTTTTTCTTCTATCAATACGGTGGAAACTCCATGTGAGAGTAACGATTTCGGCACATGAGAAGAACTGCGTGCTCTCACGACTTTGTTAGTTAAGCTAAGAGATTGCTAGATATCACAGGTTAGCAAATTTGAAGAACGGTTACCAGATAAAAGAATGTTCATATTACGACTGACTGCTGTCTGACATCTTCCCCACAACCAATCTTGACATATACATACACACAATTAAACATTATTTAAAAAACCTCTCAGATGTATTCTGGAAAAATACTAATGGTAACATAATTAGTCACATCTGTGTATAAAGGACCAGAAACATGGAAAGTTTTGAGCACTTAATAGCTGATAACAATACTAAAGAATTAATCACTCTGTTGTGAGAAGTATAAGAAAGCCGGAAGTATAGCCCTGTATCTGGTAAAACACTGTAAATGACAACTTTTGTTCAACTTGATAAAAACATGCATCCAGGCACAAGTATTGCTATTCTGGAAACACTTTAAAAGAGTATCATTGAAGGACACCAAACAATCAAACAATAATTTAAAAAATGGAAATTTTTAGACCACAAAGAACACATTTAAAAACTGCATAGTAAACCTGAGATGTATAAACAGGAAATCAAGTCTGGTTTAATTGAAATAATTGTCAAATTTGCAACAGGTTTGTGAAACAACTGCAACCATCTGTTCGGTCACTCCCCTTCTTCCAGTGGGATTGTGAGAAAAATCTCAAATAATTTTCTTCGGACAGGATCTTCTGTGAAGCTATTTTATTCGCGATTGCAATGGCGGGTGTCCTGTCAATCAGGAGCCCATTTTAGTAAACAAATCATAACCTTTTATTCCCTATTACCTGATGCCTGATCACCTCCCCTGTTTCCTTATTGGCTGAGTACTACAGGTGCACAAGCTACTTGATGCTCCTCTATACCATATATGTACAATTTTTCTTTTTTTCAACCCTTTCATTTCTCCTTTCTTATGTTTTGAGAACTTGTGATTGTTGTTTTACTGTTCTCACACTGCTCATCCTGTTTTTCTCAAGCTTCTACCTTATTTTGGAACAGTGAGGCCTTCTACTGTCCACTTATCTATTTAGCATTTCTCGTTATTATGACTACACAACTACCTTGGAATACAGAAAACTAATTCTCTACTGCAAAAACACAACTTTGTTTCTCACAGAGGAGAGAACCAGGAAAAGAAAAAAAAAAAAAAGTAAAAATTATGTGTTAAGATAAAGACAGTTTGATAGGACAGAAAATGAAGGGAAAATAATCACAATAATTGTGATAAAGGAATATGCAAAACAAGTGATGCATAATGAAATTACTTACCACCCATTGACTGAAGCCCAGCCCCTCCCAGAGCAGTGCTCACACCCCCTCCCTGGCCAAACACAGCTTTAATTACTCAGCATGCCACCGTATGGTATGGGACTTCATTTTGGTCTGTCTGGATCAGCTGTCCTGGCTGTGTCCCCTCCCAGCTCCTTGTGCACCCCCAGGTACCTCACTAGCAGGGGAACATGAGAAGCTGAAAAGTCCATGGCTCTGTGCAAGTGCTGCTCTGCAACAACAAAAACATTAGTCTGTTATCAGCATTGCTCTCACCCAAAATTCATAACAGAGCACCACACCAGCTACTAGGAAGAAAATTAAATCCCAGCTGAAACCAAGACATCCTATTTCCAAAAAAGGGAACATAATGGACATGACAGTCTGGTATCTCCTTCCTCTTAACGATCTATCAAATATCATTTTCAATATGTATATATGTTGCCATTTATAAAAGGAGGATATTGAGAAAAATCTATATTGTTCAAGAAAAAAAGACAGTGACATAACACACTTATGCTGGAATGAGTGTCAACTATACCTTTACTTTTTTACAGATTTCAAGAAAGCACATGAAAAGCCTATGTGTGCTACAGGATATGTTACATGCAAGAATGTGTAGTATCCATTTAAATTATTACGTTGGTACAATGTTGCATTTGCATTTAGAAAATCTAACATGAATGATGAGTGAAACTTTTTCTTGTTATGATTTCAATATAGGATTAAAGACAGAAAATGATTTATCCGCATGACTTACTAATGTGAGTAAAGAAAAAGAAATGAAACATGAAAAACATCAATGTAGAGAGGATTTCAATTATTACTGAAAGAACTGAACACAGAGTTATAAAGATGGTCAGAAAAATTGAAAAAGCAACAGGAAGTAATGTGTGTGCAATTTGATTCTCTACCTGGATCCATACAAATCCATGGGTCCGGATGGGATTCATCCCAGGGTGCTCAGAGAGCTGGCTGATGTCATCACAGGACCTGTATCAATTATTTTTCAGTGGTCTTGGGAATCGGAGAGGTCCCAATTGACTGGAAGCTGGAAAATGTTGTACCAATTTTCAAGAAGGGCAAGAAAGAAGACCCTGGCAACTACAGGCCTGTCAGTCTTACGTCAGTGCCTGGTAAAATTATGGAGAAGATTATCCTGGTAATTATTGAAGCGCACCTGGGGGACAATGCAGTCATTGGTCCCAGGCAACATGGGTTCATGAGGGGTAGGTCCTGTTTAATAAATTTGATTTCCTTTTATGATAAGATTGCCCATCTAGTCAATCAAGAGAAACCAGCTGATGTAATCTTTTTGGATTTTAGTAAAGCTTTCGACACAGCTTCCCGCAGGATTCTACTGGACAAAATGTTCAGCATACAGCTAGACAAAAACATCAATGCAGAGATCTTCAATAAAAGAGTTTCTGTCCCTTGTTTTACATTAGAAGATAGAAATCCATAAAGACATAAGCAATTTTCTTCACTAATGCTTGTATACAGAAAACCCGGTCAATTTTGCATACAGAATCATAGAATGGTTTGGATTGGAAGTGACCTTACAGATCATCTAGTTGCAAGCCCACTGCATGGACAGGGACACCTCCCACTAGATCAGGCTGCCCAAAGCCCCGTTCAACCTGGACTTGAATGCTTCCAGAGATGGGGCAACCACAGCTTCTCTGGGCAACTTGTTCCAGTGCCTCACTACCCTCTGAGTAAACAATTTCTTCCTTAACTCTAACCCAAATCTACCCTCTTTTTGTTTAAAGCCATTACTTCTTGTCCTATCACTACACTGCCTGACAAAGTGTCCCTCCTCAGCTTTCTTGTAGACTCTTTTTAGGTACTGGAAGGCTGTTATAAGGTCTCCTTAGAGCCTTCTCTTCTCTAGGATGAACATCTCCAAATCCCTTAGCCTATCCTCATCAGAGAGGATATTTTATCATTAGTAGTCTAACTTTATAGTCTATCTAAATACATACCTTCTTAAAAGAACCCCATCTCATTTTGGTTTCAAGACACCAAGAGACAGAGAATCCAGTACTCTCACTGAAAATTATTTTGTTTCATATATATAACATAGACAGCTTTCAGTTTTAAAACACTCAGGTTTTGTTTTTTTTTTGGTTTATTCTTTGTCTTACTTTAAAGATATCATTTACTAATATGATGTTTAATAACATGTCTTTGCAGGGTGCTTCATACATTATATTTAACTAAGTATACATTAATCACCTGTTCTTGGAATTTGGATTATAGCTATATTTCTAAATCCTGGTAATTTTAAAAGTGTTAATGAGCACTAAAAATGAAGATGGAAGATTGAAGAAGATTATTTCATGGTTAAGGTTATTCGGTATTGATAAGTACATTTTCAATTAAGATAAACATTGACCTGCCACAAAAGCCACAGGGCAAATTCTGAAAGTTAGATAGAGCTCAGAGATAGGAGACAACATATTTGTGATTATGAAATATAGTGAAATATAGATGAAGGGTTCAGGTTTCTGTGATTTCACCTTGTTTTATTCTATAGATTTCTACTTTTTTTTTTTTTTTTTAAGTTAGTCATGTATATTCAGGAGACAGCATGCTCTGGAATTTCTTATCTAATCACAAGTGAAATTCTGTTTTACATTAAAGAACCATGCATGTTTAACAAATTTCATTCTAAAATATACAAAATAAAGCTGCAAAGTGAGCTGCTAAAATTATGCAAACCTTAATTCTGGTATTCTCTGGTTATTTCTTTTATCACCAAGCATATACATTTCTATACAGTTTCATTCCTCCCCTTTAACAAGTCGTTCATCTGTCATTAAGAGAGCATACACCTGATTTTACTTGTCATCCAAGTAATAATATCCAATAATGCAGAAACTGCTGATGCTTTTTGGTTTGGTTTGGTTTTGGTTTGGTTTATACTGATTATAGGAAGAATGTTTTGCATGATACAGAGATTTTCTGTGTGACTTTGCAACTACAGAGCACAGGCAGACATCAGGTGGGCTGTATGCTGAATGAAGTACATTGCTTCTTCCTTCATCTGTTATCATAAACTCATATGATATATTGCTGAAATGTCTCACAAAAAAAAAAAAAGAGGGGGAACAATGACACAAAACATGCCATATGTTTATTTCTTTTCAATTAAAAGAAGGGAGTGCTGTCGATTTATACAATATGATCCTCATTAGCCCTGGAAGTATATACTTATCTGGCCAAGCTTATTACCCTTAAGGGTTTTCTCTCGTAATTTGCAAGATGAGGTCACAAGTTATGTGGCTTTTGCTTATTGAACTCTGAAAACTCCCTTTTACTACTGTAGCACTGGGAATAAAACCTGTCATTCAATTGTAACGATCTCTAATCTTCCACTTGTAGCCTGCCATCTGGTCCCATGTACAATGTCAGCCTCGCATGGCTCCCTCTCTATTGGAGTGGTTGGAGCCTACACTGGCTGGCATTTTCTGCACGCAAGCCATTCTGAGGCAGAAGGATGGTGCAAAACCCTTCCACAATTGAAGGGGGAATGGCTTTAAACTGAAAGTGGGGAGATTTAGATTAGATACTAGGAGAAAATTATTCAGTCAGAGGGTGGTGAGTCACTGGAACAGGTTGCCCAGAGAAGTCGTGGATGCCCCATCCTTGAAGGTGTTCAAAACCAGGTTGGATGAGGCCCTGGGCAACCTGCTAGGTGGCATCCCTGCCCATGGCAGGTGGTTGAAACTAAATGGTCTTTAAGGTCCCTTCCAACCCAAACCATTCTATGATGATTCTATGATAAATTCCCCATTTCTATAATATAATTTCAAGTTAAAATAAACAAAAACATAAATGAAGAAAAAAGGTTTACCTGCCACATAATCATAAGGATCTCATTTCCTCATTTTCAGTCAGGCCCAGTTATTTTCCATCCAATACTTCATGTACTTTATGACTGAAGTATCTTCCAGAGACCGTGTTCAGGAACAGGACGCTCATTTTATCAGGCAGCAAGATGACAACTAGAACAGAGTGTTGGGAATCTATAAACATTTTTATGTGGCATAGTGTTGTGCCATGTAAGAAATTCTCAATTTGCCTTTGAGCTAGCTGAGAGACATAGCTACGTGGGACAAAGCAACACTGATCTGTTGTTCCTAAAATTGCAACAGCAGCGTTAACACACAGGCATTTAGAAGCTAACCATTGAGCCTCTAAGCAAAGTTACTTAGGCAAGGCAAGGTGCACTCTGCAGAAAGCTGCTTGTTTCAGAGCTGTCTTCCCTTGTTCAGTTTCCATTAAGGTTGCTCTGCTTATACCACATATAGACAGATAAAAAGTGACACAAATACAGCATTGACTTTTTTTTTTAACAATTAAAATGTAACTGCCTATCAGCTTTTTTTTAAATGTGTTTTAGGATTTATACATGTTAGGAAATCATACTAGTTTAATATATTTCAAGAAAAAGTACAGGGACTACTGTGAAGAAAACTGAAACCACAGGTGAGTGAGAGAGAGGTTGACAAGAATTTCTGAGACTTTTCTAAACTCAATTCCAATACATTTTCAAATGCCCTTTTCAGCAAGAAGTTCAAGAAGAACAAACAATCCTCAACCTTGAGGTTTATTGTACCAAAATGAGGCACAATTTTGTTTTCAAACCCAGATGTGTGGAATTTAGAGTGCTTTCTGTTTATCCAAAGAAGAACTGACTGTTTTTGTTAGGTTCATATTTTCAGTAAACTTCTTTGTAGTTTTCCTAAAATAAAATACCTTACAGCAGTGGAAAATGCTATTCTTAAAATTTCTCCCTATGGCTAGTAGCATAAAGACTGCCCTTGCTTTAAAGTGAATCTCTACTGGATTTAGAGATTCTGAATTTGATTTATCTGAAAGTAAACTGGTTCATCAAGGCTACTCAGATGGTGATAGTGGTATAGATCAGCTTAAATAACAATTCAGCTTGGAGAGATATAGTAATGTTACATACACAGCTGCTATTAGCTATATTCAGCAAAACTGTAGAAGACCCGTTCCATTTTACAGTGGTATCTGAAGACTTCATGGAAGACCAAAAAAGCATGGAATGGCACTAGACCTCTATGTGTTGGTGAATGAACTAAGCCCAACGATATCTGTAACTAATCACAGTTTTTATATTCATCCAGTCTTCTAAGACCTCAACAGAAACCAAATGAATGATTCGGTTGATTAAACACGGTGTCTAGTGCCATTTCAAGACATCTTACAGATACACAATTTGTATATAGCTGTTAGATATGACACACAAGTATAAGAATATCTGTGCCCTCCTGGAGTGGGAACATAAGCCAAAGTAGATTAATAAATTAGTGTAAAATATAAACTAATAAATTAGTGACAGCCCCAAGTAGATTAATAAATTAGTGTAAAAATAGATCCTACTTAAAATACCAACAGACATGGCCATACCAACAAATGTTTTTAGTCAGCTACCCTGTTCTTTCACAATCTGCAAAGAAAAATATGCACTTAAAGGGAAAAGCCATTCTGTGTTAAAGTAAAATGGTTAGTTTTGTTCTATTAACTATGAAAGGATCCATGGTGACTGGCTCATATTCAACACCCTTAGACGTAAGTGTCTATAGCTAAATCAGAAGAATCATAGCCAACATGATGAGAAATGCATATTCAGTCAAGATGGGAGCAGAGTGGATGTATTTAATTGCATATCATTGTTTTCTGTTGACATCTCAGCACCTTTCATAATAACTGTTAATTTCATTTGCATTTTTCACCACCATTAAGTATTTAACCGGTGTATAAAAAGTATTGGAATAAATGTATATACCTTTCTTTGAGTGTTAACTGAGTCATAAAAAATACATCACTCCATTTTATCACTTGGCTTTATTTTTAATAATTATATTACTAAGAATTTAGGAATGCTGAATTTTATTGTACATCTATTTGGTACCATGAGATCTTCCTGCAAGCTTTTGAATTCAGATTGATGCATATCTATTGAGACTAAATTCATATTATCTTCAGAATTTATCACTATTTACCTCCTTACCAGATCATTTACTGAGGATTCCATAACATTTGTTAAAAGATCTATATATAACAGCTATAACAACATAACAACAGAAACTTATGCTTATTGTGAAAATCAGATATAAAATTTCTTCTTTAATTCTCATCCTTTTAGCCACCCATTGTCTATAAAACACCTTTCTTTATAGTTGTTCACATTTTCTTTAGAAGCTTTTGGTGAAGGTCTGAGAGATCTTGGTGAAAGCTTTTGAAAATACAGGTACACTGTATCTACATGTTCATATCCTCTTTCAAAATTTGTTAATGTTACTTCTCTCCAGAACAAACAAACAAACAAAAACCTACAGATTTAATTTTGGAAATACATGTTGTTCTTATCTATAGTATTTTGATGGGAGTATTAACAGTACAGAAGTTGAAACAAGGAAGGAAGCAGCCAGTAAAATATTTGTAAGTTCACCAACTTGCTTGCAATAGCCTGTTCTCACAGATCTCATTGTATCTAATTTCTCTGGTATGTTTCCTCTTAGCATTTATTTGGAGGAAGTCTCAATCTTTGAAAGCAAGACTGAGAGGCAGTGAGATCTCTCAGTAGAGGGAAGAGGGGAAAACTATGACAGAGTAACAAGTGCGTGAAGAAATTGACCAGTGAGCAAATAATCAATAGGGAACAGGGATGTAGTAGGAGACAGAGTAGAAGTGAACAGAGGCAATTTGTCAAATTGACTTTCTCCCATACACAGTTCACCCTTTGTGGATAAACATGACCGTCCAATATAAGTATCAGGCAAGCTTAAACACAAACAGTGCATGAGTTAATATGCTCTCTCCATTAGAAGCTCAAATGAAGATTTAAGGAAAACCTGGGGCAAAAACTCTTTCTCACTTTGAAGTGAGAAAGAGAGAAAGATGTTATTTAGGCTAAATGGCAGCAAAGAGTCAGACTGAAAAATAGTCACAGACTACCAAAGTATCCAATACTGGAAGGAATAGGGATGAAATGGGAATCACAGTATCATAGAATGAGTTGAGTTGGAAGGGACCTTAAATATCATCTAGTTCCAAGCTCCCTGCTTGGAAGTCCCTCTAGTGGAAGGGACACCTTCCACTAGATCAGGTTGCTCAAAGACCCATCCATCCCAAGGCCCAACCTGGTCTTAGACACTTCCAGAGATGGGGAATCTACAGCTTCTCTGGGCAACTTGGTCAAGCACCTCACAACCCGCACAGTAAAGAATTTCCTCCTTATATCTAATCTAAAGCTACCCTCTTTTAGTTTATAACCATAACTCCTTGTCCTATCCCTACACACCCTGACAAAGAGTCCCTACCCGGCTTTCCTGTAGGCCCCCTTTAGGTACTGGAAGGCTGCTATAAGGTCTCCCCAGAGCCTTCTCTTCTTCAGGCTGAACAACCCCAACTCCCTCAGCCTGTCTTCACTGAAGAGGTGCTCCAGCCCTTTGATAATCCTTGAGGCCTTCCTTTGGACTCATTCCAATAATTCCATGTCCTTTTTGTCCTGGAGGCCCCAGAGCTGACCACAGTACTCCAGGTGGGGGTCTCTCAAGAGCAGAGTAGAGGGGAGAATCACCTTCCTTGACCTGCTGGCCAAGCTGCTTTTGATGCAGTCCAGGATAAGGTTGGCTTTCTGGGCTGCAAGTGCATATTGCCAGCTCATGATGACCTTCTCACCAACCAACACCCCCAGGTCCTTCTCTTCAGTGCTGCTCTCAATCCATTCTCCACCTAGCCTGTATTTATGTTTGTGATTACCCTGGCCCAGGTGCAGGACTTTGCACTTTGCCTTGTTGAACATCACGACGTCCGCACAGGTCCACCTCGTAGGCTTCTCAGTGTCCCTCTGGATGCTCTTTTCCAAGCTGCATATTTTCCACTGTGGTAGTGTACTCCCCCTGGTCCCGCCCCCAACCTTGTACTTGGTCTTGTTGAACTTCATGAGGTTTGCACAGGCCCACCTCTCCAGCCTGTCCATGTCCCTCTGGGTGGCATCCATTCTCTCCAGTGTGTTGACTGCACCCCTCAGCTTGGTGTCATTGGCAAACTTGCTGAGGGTGCATTCGATTCCACTGTCCAAATCACCAACAAGATTCTAAACAGTGCTGGTACCAGTACTGAACCCTGAGGAACACTTCTTGTTACTGATCTCCACTTGGACATTGAGCTGTTGACTGTAACTCTTTGAGTGTGACCACCCTGCCAATTCCTTACCCACAAAGTGGTCCATCCATCAAATCCATGTCTCTCCAATTTAGGGGCAAGGATGTCATGTGAGACAATGTCAAATGCCTTTCACAAGTCCAGGTAGATTATGTCATTTGCTCTTCCCCTACATACCAATACTGTAACCCTGTCGTAGAAGGCCACAGGATTTGTCAGGCACAATCTGCCCTTCATGAAGCCATGTTGGCTATCACCAATCACCTCCTTATTTTCCATGTGCCTCCGCATATTTTCCAGGAGGATCTGCTCCATGATCTTGCCAGGCACAGAGGTGAATTCTCTGGGCCTTCCTTTTTTAAATTTTTTTAAAAATGGGGTGTTATGTTTGCCCTCTTCCAGTCAACGGGGACTTCACTGGACTGCCACAACTTCTCAAATATGATGGATAGTGGGTCACCATTCCTGAGATCCATTTTCACTTTTAATTTTTCTGCCACTGAAACAGGGGGAAAAAATCATCCATTGAGGTCCCAGTGGCATGTTTTGGAATGGAACTCAAATGTGCTTTCCAGTTAACTGTTAATTGAAAGTTAATAGTCATCAGTGAAAACATGGTAATTTAATGTATTTCTATTCTTAACTTAAGGGAGGTTTAATGTCACTCTCCATATGTAAGTCTTCCACTCTTGGCAAAACTGAAGTGATTTACCTGATATTTGCAAAATGTTAGATCATACAACAGGTGTTCACCAGCCAAGTGATTGCTGTGGTTTTACCCTGATGTGCAGCTAAACACCAAAACTGCTTTCTCACTGCCCCTCCTCAAAGGGAAAGGGGGAGAAAATACTATGAAAAGAGCTCAATAGTTGATATTAAGAACAGGGAGATCACTGACCAATTATCTTCATGGGCAAAACAGACTCAGCATAAGGAGATTGCTGTAATTTATTGCCTATCACTAGAAGATTAGAGCAGTGAGAAACTAAAAGCAAACTAAAACCACCTTCCTCCCAACCACTTTCTTCCACTTCCTCCCCCTGAATGGTGCAGGGGAATGGGGAATGGGGGCTGCGGTCAGTCCATGATGCTTTGTCTTCGCCGCTCCTTCACGGTCCCTCTCTGCCCCTGCTCCACGTAGGGTCCCTCCCACGGGATGCCGTCCTTCCCGAACTGAGCCTGCGGCGGCTGCCCACAGGCTGCAGCTGTTCAAGAACTGCTCCCACACGGCTCCGTACCACGGGGTCCATCCCCCAGGAGCAAACTGCTCCAGCACGGGTCCCCCACGGGCGGCAGCTCCCCCCAGACCCCCTGCTCCTGCGTGGGCTCCTCTCCACGGGCTGCAGCTCCGGCCCGGGGCCTGCTCCTGCGGGGGCTCTCCATGGGCCGCAGCCTCCTCCAGGCCACATCCACCTGCTCCACCGGGGGCTCCTCCACGGGCTGCAGCGTGGAGATCTGCTCCGTGTGGGACCCGTGGGCTGCAGGGGGACAGCCTGCTCCACCAGGGGCCTCTCCACGGGCCGCAGGGGAACTTGTGCTGCGTGCCTGGAGCACCTCCTGCCCTCCTGCTGCACTCACCTTGGGGGCTGCAGGGCTGCTTCTCTCTCAGCTCTCACCCCTCTCTCCCAGCTGCTGTAGCACAGCAGGTTTGCCCTTTCTTCTGTCTGCTCTCCCAGAGGCCTAACCAGTGTTGCTCATGGCTCGGCTCTGGCCAGTGCCAGGTCCCTTTTGGAGGGTCCTTTTTTGATCTGATGTGGAGCAGCTCCTAGGTTCTGCTGACAGAAGCCACCCTTGACCCTTTCAGCCTCAGTCCACCTCGTAGGCTTCTCAGTGTCCCTCTGGATGCTCTTTTCCAAGCTGCATATTTTCCACTGTGGTAGTGTACTCCCCCTGGTCCTGCCCCCAACCTGACCCTTTATCTGCAACCCTGCTTGGGTGATAATCATTAATGGTGACCATGACGAATGCATTTAGTCATGATAGCCAGATGTGCTCAAGGTAGATTAGGGGGAGATAGATCCAAGGGCTAGCGCAACATGTAGCAACCAAATATGTCTGGACTGCAAATATGACTAGTAGTCAATCATCTCACCCCATAAATAGGGGACAACCCAGAGCCCATTAAGGTCTCCTTTATTGCAGCCGGCTGTGTACCAGGATCTTCCCCTTTTTTGCCTTTCAATGGTTACTCCTTGAGATCAAGAGATTCCTTGTATTTGACATACTCAGTGACTAATAGGTTGCTTGTTGAAACTTTGCAAGTAATTTGCTAAGCATGCTGAAATTTTGTAATCTTAGCTAAATAATAGAAAGGATTATTGTACATATAATCTTTTAGGCATAAACTGTTAAATCTGGGATTGGTATAGGATCTGGTCATATCTAGACTACTAGGAGTTTGGATGGCAAAAGGGACTCCATTTTGAACCTGGTGACTCAACTTGGGGATCTCCCTGATGCCTTTAGTCTTACCCTGTCCTTCATGCAGTAAATAATAAAGCAACTTTGCCATCAAAAATCTTGTTACATTTAACATTAGAGTTTTGTTAAATCACTGTCTTGTTCACAACTAAGCCCCATTAAATCACTGTTTTCATCAATAAATATATTGCTGCTTCTCTCTTACAAGTGAAATGCATAAATTCCTTTTTCGACATCCACCTCTTTCTTCAGAGGTAAGTCTAAATATTAAAATAATCAAAAATCAAAGGAGACCAGTTCAAGTGCAGAAACGATCAATTTCAATGGCTAGTTTTTTAGTTTCATTTGTTACTTAACTAATGTGTTCTTCTAATGATCACACCTCTTTTAACTGAGTTGCTTTTTGTTAGTTGTGGAAGAAAGAACCTGTCTCATTACTTCTTAAGTTTCGTGGACAAGCCAATTCCTTTCCTGTTAATCATCCCAGCAAATAATGAAAGTAATACATGGCATTGCCTATAGCTATGTTTTTTACTGTGATTGTTTCTGTATTGCAAAAAGGGACATATATATATATATATATGTTTAAATCTGCATTTTCCAATATGTAAATAACATTCTGGAAACAATTTTTTCCAATCCCTCAACTCTTGTTGAAATCTTTATGGTGGCTCCTCAAGTCCATAAAATGCAAAATCAAGCCTATTGCTTGGCAAATATTCAGGGGAATCAGTAAGCCAACCATTCTTTCAGGTACATTCTGCTACATTCAATGTAACCTTAGAATACATCATTAAGCTAAGCAACAGTGAGTCATCTCTGTGTAACTTTGCTGCTCCTTAGATTGGTCAGGGTTGTCTGTTAGAGTATCACATAGTTAAGTCTGCTGGGTTTAGTGACATGAACAAAATAAACTACTGAGGCATTTACAAATTGCAACTTCTCTGCATTCTGATTTACCATTTGAATTTCACATTTCCAGAGCTGAAAATTAATGACTCTTAATTTGAGGAGTGTTTTTATGGTGTTCATAGATTTAAATATAACTCTCTGGATGTTATATAAGTGCAGTAACTTTCAGGATTGTGATATGACTGATTCTTAAATCATAATGGACTTAAAGAAATGTTGTTAAGGGCTAATAATGTCTCTACATTGCTACAAATTTAGCCTATGGTAGATGATGATATAATATAGAACATGCAGTAGTTGTCTTCTCCAGATGGGAAGTCCTATGAAAAATAGTTTTATTTGTTCTCATCAGTAATACATCTGCTTCCAGACACATTCGTTTCATAGTCTTTAATGCTCACCTCATTAATTTCAATCCATGGTGGATTGCCTAAATGAAAATAAAAAGAGTCTTGTCAAAATTGTAACTATAAAATTTCTTATATCCAATCATATGTTAAATTCGGTGGCTTTTATATTTGATCTCAAGCTTTTCAACAAAGCAGATGGAATGAGGACATCAGTCTTCTAGAAGCTCTGACATAAATAGGTATGTAACACTACAGACTTCTGAAGGGAGATTCTCAGACATTAGGAAAAAAAAAAAAGGAGGAAAAAAATGTGCTTTATTTGTAAAATGAGATGGTCATATTTTACCAACTATAGAATACTTACTGGTATTCCCAGTATATAAAACATATGTTTTGCTCATGATGATAATTTTTACATTTGTAAAAACACTGTTTTTCAATTTCAGTTAGGTTTCACTCATTCTTTAGGAATACGTTGTTTTATAATATTTCCTTGAGAATTTGCACTGTAAAACTTGTGGTCTTTTTTCCAAAAATTTCAAAATTGCTGGAAAAAGAAAGTGTTGGGAAATTACAGAAATGTTGGAGATCCAGTTTCTAGCTTCTTTTCCAATGTATATGAGTGTTTCAGCAGTGATGATGGATCTAGATATTTAACAGACTCATTCTCAAGTGATTCATATGACATCTTCCATATAAGATCTATTCAGGAAAAAAAAAAAATCATGGATTTTTTTTTTTTAATTATTACTATTATTATTTTTTGGCAGACACTGAAATTGTTATCTTGCACTTGTGAAAATAACAATAAGGGGAAATAAATTTTCGTATGCAAAAACCTACCATGCCTTACAATGTTGGAAGCAACCACTGGATGACTGGAAACCTATCATGTGCCCCATGCCATCACCCAAAACACTATTCTGGGCCTTGAAAAGCAAGTCTTATGGGGGTGACATGGCACCCAGAAAGAACTGAGTCAGACAGTGGGACTCATTTCCGAAACAGCCTCGTGGACACCTGGGCCAAAGAGCATGAAATTGAATGGATATGTCACATCCCCTACCATGCACCAGCCTCTGGGAAAATTGAATGATACAATGGACTGTTAAAGACTAAACTGAGAGCAATGGGTGCTGGAACGTTAAAATGTTGTGATACACCTTTAGGAAAGGATAAATGGTTAGTGAACACCAGGGGATCTGCCAACAGAGCTGGCCCTGCCCAATCAAAAATTTTATGTACTGTATAAGGTGATAAAGTCCCTGTAGTGCACATAAAAAACATGCTGGAGAGGATGGTTTAGGTTATTCCTGTTTTGGGCAAAGGTGAACCCACCCATGGGATTGCTTTTGCTGAAGGACCTGACTGCACATGCTGGGTGCACCCCAGCATTCTTCTGCAGAAGAATGGGCAAGTCTGATGTGGTCTTCAAGGGGATTTGATTTGGGGTGAGAATAGCCAATAATTTGAATTCTGTGATGTTAATTACTACATTAGACTGTACACCATCATTGCTAAGGTAGCTACATTCCATACTGATAGTATTACAGTAAGGATCACCCAGATTAATGAAAAATTTTGAACAGAGCAAATGCAGTGGTGATGGAACCACAGCTGGCTTCAACATGCGACAATTCAACACCACACATCATCTCTTCTGCCCTGAAGGACTGTTATGATGGAGCCCAAAGTCATGGGCTAAATAAATTCAACAGATATTTTAGAGGCATGGCCCATAGACTAAGGAAAAGATATTTGTGTGTATATATTAAAAGATGGTGGTGCTTAATTGGGATGTATTGGAAAGTCTGGGACCTGAGCATGACATAAATGGTATAGAATAAGAGGTTGTCCTGGTTTCAGCTGGGATAGAATTAATTTTCTTCCTAGTAGTTGGTATGGTGCTGTGTTTTGGATTTAGGATGAGAATAAAGCTGATAACATGCTGATGTTTTAGTTGTGGAGCAGTGCTTACACAGAGACAAGAACTTCTCAGCTCCTCATGTTGACCTGCCAGTGGCGAGGCTGGGGTTGCACAAGGAGATGGGAGGAGACACACCCAGGACAACCGATCCAAACTAGCTGACCCAAACTAGGATATTCCACAACATATAACATAATGGGGAACAATAAAATTGGGGGGAGTTGGCTGGGGGTCTCCTGCTGCTTGGGGACTGGCTAAGCATCACTCTGTGGGTGGTGAGAAATTGCACTGCGCATCACTTGCTTTATATTTGTTGTTGTTGTTGTTATTATTATTATTGCTATTACTATTATTACTATTAAAATTTTCCCTTCCTTTTATGTCCTATTAAACTGCCTTTATCTCAACACACGAGTTTTACCTTTTCCTGATTCTCTCCACCATCCCAAAGGTGGAGAGTGAGTGAACAGCTGTGTGGTGCTTAGCTGCTTTCTGGGTTAATCCATAACAAACAATCTGACTATTGGATCTTCTAAATAGCTATGCAAAGAACTAGGCATTTTCAAACTTATAAACATTGATGAGTTAATAGCAAGTACTGTAGTCAGTATATAAGGATGTGGAGTCATACTTTGATGCAGTCATAGTTTGGGAAATCTTCTGTTGCAGTGCTGTACAATGGCCTGTATGCTGTATACACATTATCCAAATTACTATGAATATAGGAACAATATATTATGATGGGACCCTGATTCAGTAGCATAGCTTTGAGGTAGAATTTTCTAGACCTTCTCTTTGCCCCAAAAAGAAGACAGAAAATGTTTTAAATATTTCCTCTACCCCTCCCCTGGCCCTGCACACAAAGCAAACGTTAAAAAAATAATAAAATAAATAATAATAATAAAAAAGATTTTGAGTATAATCCACAAAAAAAAGTGAATAAGCTCTTTGTTTAGGACTAATATTTATCGGACTGCAAGATGATTGGCTTTAGTCAGTATTTTTCCATCCTGGCCACTATTCAGGTTAGGTAATTCTTGTGTTTTCCACCAACTATATAATTCCAGGATCTTCCAGATTGTACATTTCTTGTACGCAGGAGTTCCAAATGCAGTTAGGGAGTACCTAATTGTTCCAACTCACTGTGCTTGTAACAAAGGCAAACCTGAGATCACTGAGTGGCCCAAAGTGGGTGGGGTGCACCACCACAATATAGCAAAGTTATGAAGGATTGTGAAGGTGTGAACACTGCAATTTGAACTTGATGTAAAAACAGACACGTGTTAAGGACAGAATAAGAAGAACAGATACAAACATGCCCTCAGTGTCAAAGGGAAAGATAGTTAAAATTTGACTGTTATATAAAATGTCTAATTTTTCAATCTTATTTTAGCCTTTTCGTTTTCTTTATTTGAAAAAGAAGACATCTGTTGTCCCCAATAGAAATGTATTCCCTAAACTGTCATGTATAAAAATATGACATCTCTGAGAAAACACTCCAGGAATAAAATTGTAGCATGAAGAGAAGACAGACATTTTATTTATCTCATTTTCAGTTTTGTTTGCTATTAGTAAATAGCTAGCAGTCCTAGCGATGATTTCATTATACTCGTTTTTCTTAGTTATCTGTCATTGAAATGAATTTTCCTATTGATTTTTTTTCTCTTTTAAAATCTAAGATTATTTGAAAACTCCTCAAGTCTTATTTAATATCAGGAGAACATTTTTTCTGACCTTACATGCTTTAATTGGAGTTCCTAACTGCTGCTATCTACATTCTGTCACTACACTGCCATTTTCACCATGTATCCGATTTCTGCCTCTTTTACTATGTACTAAAATCTCATCTGTCTGTGCAGCCTGTTTCATTTAGAATGTTAAAAGGTGATTATCAAAATCAGAGTTATGCTCAGCAGAAAAGAAAAACAAACAAACAAAAAAAAACAAACAGCAACAACAACAAAAAAAGTAGCAGCTCAGGTAAATTTGGGAACTATACTTTTTACTCTTTTCAGCCTGTTCTGAATTAGAGCTGAACGTAATTATGCAATTTGGTCACAACAACTCCATTCAGTGCTACAGGCTTGGGGCAGAATGGCTTGAAAGCTGTACAGAGGAAAAGGATCTAGGGGTGTTGGTCGCTGCTCACCTGAACATCAGCCAGCAGTGTGCCCACATGGCCAAGAAGGCCAACGGCATCCTGGTTTATATCAAGAACAGTGTAGCCAGCAGGACCAGGGAGGTGATTGTTCCTCTGTACTCTGCTCTAGTGAGGCCGCACCTTGAGTCCTGTGTTCAGCTTTGGTCCCCTCAGTACAAGAGGGGCTCTGGAGCGTGTCCAGAGAAGGGCTACAAAGCTTGTGAAGGGCCTGCAACACAAGTCCTATGAGAAGTGCCTGAGGGAACTGGGGTTGTTCTGGAGAAGAAGAGGCTCAGGGGAGACCTGATTGCTCTCTACAACTAACTGAAAGGAAGGTGTGGGGAATTGGGGGTCAGTCTCTTCTTGCAGATAACTACCATTAGGACTAGAGGGAATGGCCTCAAGTTGCACCAGGGGGCGTTTAGGTTGGAAATTAGGAGACCTTTCTTCTCAGAAAGAGTAGTCAGGCATTGGAACAGGTTGCCCAGGGAAGTGGTGGCATCACCATCCCTGGGGGTGTTCAAGGAAAGGTTGGGTGGTACTTAGGGACATGGTTTAGAGGGTAATATTGGTGGTAGAGTGATGGTTGGACCAAATGATCTTGGAGGTCTTTAACAACCTTAATGATTCTATGATTCTATAAATTTCTGTTTATACCAAAAGTTCAGCTATCGGCATGAATAGTGTTGATGATGAAGATATTCATCAGTCTGACATAACTGCTGATTTAGTCTAAAAAAGGCTTATCTGTTTTTTGCTCTAAGTTTCACATCATTTTAGCCTTTGTTAATGACTACCCTTAATACTTAGATTCTCGGAAATTAAGAGGTGATAAACTGTGAGCAAGAAATGGAAATGAAACAGTAAAAATGATAGGAATTAAAGCCAAAACCATCCTCAAGAGAGTATCTCTGTCCCTAATATATAAACCTCCCTAAAATATTTGCCTAACCTGTTCTGAAGCCTTCAACACTGAAGACTACAATCTCTGCTCTAGTTGACCAGTATTATAGCCATCAGAAAATTTTCTCTGATGGCTAAAGAAATTGAATTATTTTAATACATTACCACATTGTACCTACACCAGGAAGAACAGAAATTAAGAACAATTAATTTCTTTCATGTTTCCAGATTTTTTTTTATCATTTTGCATCTATTCCTTTCTTTACTGTCTTCTGTCAGTAATTGAATTAATTAGGGAATTTTACATCCTTGCCATGTCAAGACACATTGTCTTTGTATTCAAATCTTTTTTTTTTCTCATTTTTTTTTTTCATATTGTCTTTGTACTCAAAGACATAATTGTCTTTGTATTCATCCTTGCCATGTCTTCCAAACCTCTAATTTTTCTTGGTGAATTCCATATTTCTCTAACTGGTCCATATATACCTTGAGACTCCCTTAAAAATAATCCATTTTGTGGGGTTTTGCAGGGTATTTCGTAAAAATCTGGGGGAAAAAAAATAGTTACCCCAACACACAGAGTTTATTTTTTAATTGAAAACATTATAAAAACATCATATATTATAGGAGGATGATCAAATTCTTGATAGTTAAACAAGCGTTACAAGCATACAGCTAATAAAGAAGTTGTATTGAAATGTTATAAAGCATGCCAGAAAACTGATGTAGGAGAAATCTGTAGCACAAAATCCAGTATCAGTGGTATGAAGACCAGCTGGAGGACAGCAACTAGCAGTATACATCAAGTCAATACCACAGCCAATACTTTTTAACAGCTTCCCTAATGACCTGGATGATTGGACAGAGTGCACCTTCAGCAAGTTCCAAGAGGTTAAAAAACTTTGAGGAGTGACTTATAGACCAGATGGCTGTCCTGCCATTCAGAGACCCCTGGACTGCCTAGAGAAATGAGCAGAGAGGAATCTCATGAACTTCAACAAGGGAAAATGTTGAGGGATGTGATCCTTCCCCTCTGCTCAACCCTTGTGAGACACAACTGTGTCCTGTGTTGGGGTCCCCGGTGCAAGAGAGACATGGGCATACTGAAGCAAGTCCAGCTCATGGTTATGAAGGGACTGGAGTATCAGTCATATGAGAAAAGATGGAGAGAACTGGGACTATTCAGCCTGTAAGAAAAGAAGGTTAGGGAGGATCTCATCAATGTATATAAATGTGGAGTTTTATACGTATTGATGGGGGCTTTAAGAAGACAGAGCCAGTCTCTGTGAATGGTCACACATAAATAAAATAAAATAAAATAAAATAAAATAAAATAAAATAAAATAAAATAAAATAAAATAAAATAAAATAAACAGGAAATTCCATATGAACATGAACTTTTCTTTCTTTCTTTCTTTCTTTCTTTCTTTCTTTCTTTCTGTCTTTCTCTTTCTTTCTTTCTTTCTTTCTTTCTTTCTTTCTTTCTTTCTTTCTTTCTCTTTCTTTCTCTTTCTTTCTTTCTTTCTGTCTTTCTCTTTCTGTCTTTCTGTCTTTCTGTCTTTCTGTCTTTTCTGTCTTTCTGTCTTTCTGTCTTTCTGTCTTTCTGTCTTTCTTTTTCTTTCTTCTTTTTCTTTCATTTTCTTTCTTCTTTTTCGTTCTTTTTCTTTCTTTTTCTTTCTTCTTTCTGTCTTTTTCTTTCCCTCCCTTCCTTCCTTCCTTCCTTCCTTCCTTCCTTCCTTCCTTCCTTCCTTCCTTCCTTCCTTCCTTTTTCTTTTCTACATGATTATTTGTCTTTTATCTTACGAAATTTAAGATTTTTAACATGATTGTTTCTATCTAATATTTTATAGCATAACTATGTTTATCTGCTGACAAATTTAGTTTGCAATATCTCTTCGAAACTGCTGTTGTCTGTGAGACACTGAACAGGGAGACTTCACCCAGCTTGTCCTGCAAAATTCTGATAGGAGAAATGTTCACTGAAAGAGAAATAAAGATGGTAAATACAAAGAGTCAACAAAAGACTTCCCAAAGCTTATAGAAAAATATTAGAGAGTATTTTACAAATACTTTTTGTGATTCTTATCTCTCTAATACACATACCACTTTGCACCTGACTTTAACAGAAATCTATAACTCACGAGAATTACCTACCCTATTACTCATAGAGTACTACTATTCTTAAGTTCTTATTCTATTACCATTCTTAAGTCATTCAGATAATTGCTTTGTTCAGATTAAAATATATTGCATTAATATGAACAATTCTGTACAGTGAAAATTTAACTAGTCATATTCACTTTGCACTCTAGGACTGAGTTAAAATTGGTTAAGCAAAAGAAGTTTTCACATCTACCTCTGTGCACTGCTGCTTTTAATGTAAAATACATTCTACAAGTTCTTTTTTGTTTGCTTGTTTGTTTGTTTCATCTAACCAAAGGTATAAAAAAGTGTGTACATAGGTTTTGCAAGTATACTGTTCAGTAGGTTAAGTAAGCTGATCTGAAGACAGAAATTCTAGTTTTTACTAGTGATACTTGTATGTAAGACACTGCATTTGAGATCCAGTTTTTGAGTAGAGAAGATAGGAATTTTCAAATGGTCATGAAAATCTTTTTCCACACATCTTCATGTATACACGGTAATATACAGCTATACAACAATTTCATGTATATCCCTCAAAGATCTGAGTATGTCTGGCTCATTTACTGACATATGTATAATTAAAAACTCTGTACTGCTTAACAAATGGTATATGCTGAACTATTACGAGGAAAAGACCTGTGTTGCCAATAGCAGAACTGTGTCTTCAGTCTGTTTCCCATTCCAAACACTAACTCTTTTAGGAAGCATTAAACAGGACGTTTCTAGTTTTGGAAGAAGAACATCTGAAGAAATACATCAATAATGCAAATACTTAGGTGCCAGCACTAACACTTCATTTCAAGAAGTACAGTTATTTAGAGATAGCACTTCCTAGTCCATGAGAATTAAATTTAATACTTAGATTTTAATTATTTTTTTTATTAATAAGCTGGTAACATTTTCCTCTTGATTTCTAAACTAAACTCTTCAAATTGCCATTTTTATTTCTTTCTGTTCATTACATATGTTGTTTGGCTTCTAGGAACCTATATAGTCAAAACAATCAAATCCAATAGATAGCTCCAGACTAGCAATGTGAACTAGTGCAAATGTCATGACACTGTGCACTGACAGACATATCTGAGTGAATCTGGTTGTGTCCGTTTAAAGTGTCACCTTCCTTAACTGTCCTCCTTTTACCTCTACCAAATATAGCCACTGGTCCTGAAATGATACCACAACAGGAGGAATGTGTCTGCTCTAATTGGTGATTACATGTTTTGCATTCTGCTATCACTAATATAGGGGAAGTATCTTTTCCTCCAGAACAAATCAGTTAGTCCCTTAGCCATTTAATCAAAACCATCTATTGTTTAAACAGAGAAATTCAGAGCTTCAGCTGAGCTTCAGCTGAAATTCAGAGCTTCAGCCCCCAGGTACCTTGCTGGCAGGGCAGTACAAGAAGCTGAACAGTCCTTTCCTCTGTGTGAGCATTGCTCTTCAACAATTAAGACATTGTTATCACCACTATTTTCATAAAAAATCCCAAACACTGCATGTGTGAGCCTCTACAAAGAAAATTAACTCCATCCCAGCCATAACCTTGACAAGAGGTTAGGAACTGTTATCTTAAGGCTCTCTTAAATGTTGGGAATGACAGTCCTACATTAAGAGTATCTTTCAGAAAGTAATGAAAAATATAAGTGCAAACAAACATTTAATTCAGCATTTGGAAACACAAAAAGTCTGTTGCACTTCTTGTAGTAGAGTGCCGTAATAACCAGAGCTGTATGCACAGGTTAGTAGTATACAAAGGACTCCTGCATTTTCCCTGTGGACCCTCCATCCGTTCAGACCAGAGGTTTCTGAAACAAAGATAAAGTGGCAAGGTCTAAGGACAATGAACAGTTGTAGCCCAAACACAAGAGCAGATGAGGAAAAAAAAAAAAAAAAAAAAAAAGCACATTCCCAACCCTGGATTTTTATTTATTTGTTTGCTTGCTTGTTTGTTTGATTATTTATTTTACCAAAAGTATTTGTATTATTTACTCAGGATAGTTTTTTTGGTTGGTTGTTTTTTGTTTTGTTTGTTTGTTTTTAACAGTGCAGAGAATCTGTAGATTTAAAACAAATCCCTAAACTCCTTGTATTGAATTTATGTGTCAAGGTTTAGGTAGCAGACTGAGGCTGAAAGGGTCAAGGGTGGCTTCTGTCAGCAGAACCTAGGAGCTGCTCCACATCAGATCAAAAAAGGACCCTCCAAAAGGGACCTGGCACTGGCCAGAGCCGAGCCATGAGCAACACTGGTTAGGCCTCTGGGAGAGCAGACAGAAGAAAGGGCAAACCTGCTGTGCTACAGCAGCTGGGAGAGAGGGGTGAGAGCTGAGAGAGAAGCAGCCCTGCAGCCCCCAAGGTGAGTGCAGCAGGAGGGCAGGAGGTGCTCCAGGCACGCAGCACAAGTTCCCCTGCGGCCCGTGGAGAGGCCCCTGGTGGAGCAGGCTGTCCCCCTGCAGCCCACGGGTCCCACACGGAGCAGATCTCCACGCTGCAGCCCGTGGAGGAGCCCCCGGTGGAGCAGGTGGATGTGGCCTGGAGGAGGCTGCGGCCCATGGAGAGCCCCCGCAGGAGCAGGCCCCGGGCCGGAGCTGCAGCCCGTGGAGAGGAGCCCACGCAGGAGCAGGGGGTCTGGGGGGAGCTGCCGCCCGTGGGGGACCCGTGCTGGAGCAGTTTGCTCCTGGGGGATGGACCCCGTGGTACGGAGCCGTGTGGGAGCAGTTCTTGAACAGCTGCAGCCTGTGGGCAGCCGCCGCAGGCTCAGTTCGGGAAGGACGGCATCCCGTGGGAGGGACCCTACGTGGAGCAGGGGCAGAGAGGGACCGTGAAGGAGCGGCGAAGACAAAGCATCATGGACTGACCGCAGCCCCCATTCCCCATTCCCCTGCACCATTCAGGGGGAGGAAGTGGAAGAAAGTGGTTGGGAGGAAGGTGGTTTTAGTTTGCTTTTAGTTTCTCACTGCTCTAATCTTCTAGTGATAGGCAATAAATTACAGCAATCTCCTTATGCTGAGTCTGTTTTGCCCATGAAGATAATTGGTCAGTGATCTCCCTGTTCTTAATATCAACTATTGAGCTCTTTTCATAGTATTTTCTCCCCCTTTCCCTTTGAGGAGGGGCAGTGAGAAAGCAGTTTTGGTGTTTAGCTGCACATCAGGGTAAAACCACAGCAATCACTTGGCTGGTGAACACCTGTTGTATGATCTAACATTTTGCAAATATCAGGTAAATCACTTCAGTTTTGCCAAGAGTGGAAGACTTACATATGGAGAGTGACATTAAACCTCCCTTAAGTTAAGAATAGAAATACATTAAATTACCATGTTTTCACTGATGACTATTAACTTTCAATTAACAGTTAACTGGAAAGCACATTTGAGTTCCATTCCAAAACATGCCACTGGGACCTCAATGGATGATTTTTTCCCCCTGTTTCAGTGGCAGAAAAATTAAAAGTGAAAATGGATCTCAGGAATGGTGACCCACTATCCATCATATTTGAGAAGTTGTGGCAGTCCAGTGAAGTCCCCGTTGACTGGAAGAGGGCAAACATAACACCCCATTTTTAAAAAAATTTAAAAAAGGAAGGCCCAGAGAATTCACCTCTGTGCCTGGCAAGATCATGGAGCAGATCCTCCTGGAAAATATGCGGAGGCACATGGAAAATAAGGAGGTGATTGGTGATAGCCAACATGGCTTCATGAAGGGCAGATTGTGCCTGACAAATCCTGTGGCCTTCTACGACAGGGTTACAGTATTGGTATGTAGGGGAAGAGCAAATGACATAATCTACCTGGACTTGTGAAAGGCATTTGACATTGTCTCACATGACATCCTTGCCCCTAAATTGGAGAGACATGGATTTGATGGATGGACCACTTTGTGGGTAAGGAATTGGCAGGGTGGTCACACTCAAAGAGTTACAGTCAACAGCTCAATGTCCAAGTGGAGATCAGTAACAAGAAGTGTTCCTCAGGGTTCAGTACTGGTACCAGCACTGTTTAGAATCTTGTTGGTGATTTGGACAGTGGAATCGAATGCACCCTCAGCAAGTTTGCCAATGACACCAAGCTGAGGGGTGCAGTCAACACACTGGAGAGAATGGATGCCACCCAGAGGGACATGGACAGGCTGGAGAGGTGGGCCTGTGCAAACCTCATGAAGTTCAACAAGACCAAGTACAAGGTTGGGGGCGGGACCAGGGGGAGTACACTACCACAGTGGAAAATATGCAGCTTGGAAAAGAGCATCCAGAGGGACACTGAGAAGCCTACGAGGTGGACCTGTGCGGACGTCGTGATGTTCAACAAGGCAAAGTGCAAAGTCCTGCACCTGGGCCAGGGTAATCACAAACATAAATACAGGCTAGGTGGAGAATGGATTGAGAGCAGCACTGAAGAGAAGGACCTGGGGGTGTTGGTTGGTGAGAAGGTCATCATGAGCTGGCAATATGCACTTGCAGCCCAGAAAGCCAACCTTATCCTGGACTGCATCAAAAGCAGCTTGGCCAGCAGGTCAAGGAAGGTGATTCTCCCCTCTACTCTGCTCTTGAGAGACCCCCACCTGGAGTACTGTGGTCAGCTCTGGGGCCTCCAGGACAAAAAGGACATGGAATTATTGGAATGAGTCCAAAGGAAGGCCTCAAGGATTATCAAAGGGCTGGAGCACCTCTTCAGTGAAGACAGGCTGAGGGAGTTGGGGTTGTTCAGCCTGAAGAAGAGAAGGCTCTGGGGAGACCTTATAGCAGCCTTCCAGTACCTAAAGGGGGCCTACAGGAAAGCCGGGTAGGGACTCTTTGTCAGGGTGTGTAGGGATAGGACAAGGAGTTATGGTTATAAACTAAAAGAGGGTAGCTTTAGATTAGATATAAGGAGGAAATTCTTTACTGTGCGGGTTGTGAGGTGCTTGACCAAGTTGCCCAGAGAAGCTGTAGATTCCCCATCTCTGGAAGTGTCTAAGACCAGGTTGGGCCTTGGGTTGGATGGGTCTTTGAGCAACCTGATCTAGTGGAAAGTGTCCCTTCCCATGGCAGGGGGCTTGGAACTAGATGATCTTCCAATCCAAAGTATTCTATGATTCTATGAAATAATGTGTATATTAGCTCAGAGATGCAAAACTTTATAATTAAACCAACAGATTTTTTTATCTTGCTTTTTTATGAGAAAAACAACTTCTTTATATGAGGAAAACAACCCTCCTAAGGAGGATGATATAAAAACTAGACCTTCTCTACTTGATGTTGAACCCTTTGTAAGCTTGCATTTAATTTATCTTGTTTCAAATAAACATTTACCTTTTAATATGTACAATGAAAGACTATTTTTAAAACATATTTTAAGATTGGTAGCTCAGTCTAGTTGCTGGGTTTAATAAAGAGGTATCTGGAGGTTAGTACATGTGATGGTATATTCCATTTATACTTTAATTCTATGAGTGCATGAAACACAATTTGCCAGTTTCTAATACCCCATATCTCTTATTCTTCCCCACAGTCTCATTATCTTTACTTTGAAATTTTACTCAAGGGATGGCATGATAAATTTGGAAAGCTAATTCAGTGAGTATTCTTAGGTTATTAACTCCATGACCTACTCAGGATTAGTTAACCTTTTTACTTAACACTTTTCATTAAATGATGCAGCATTAACTTTAACACCTTTGATTTAAATAAATGGCATGTATACAGTGGATGTGATTTTGCACTTGTCACAAGGTATAAAACATTACATTCAAATAATAAGTGAAATTAAATCTTTCCTTATAGAAATCTCTCTTAGAAAGACTTCTACTATTCATATAAGATCAAAATCTTCTAAGGACTCTGTATAAACTTTCCAGGGATTTGGTGCCAGTCCCTCAGCTGAAACTTATGTTAGAATCTTTTCAGTAGACAGGCTGTATTTTATTTGACTCAGATATATATCTCCTGGGTATACATCTCATATTTGACTTGCACCATATTGATCTGGGTCTACAGAAGACAACCTCTTCCTGGCCATCAGTCTTTTTCATGTTGTACTGTTCTATTTATTATTTATTTACACCAGGAGTTGACAAAATAAGTAGCACTTCATGAAACCCTCTTCTCTCACATAATGCCTTTGTGAACGTTTTTGCTTAGAGCAGTCTGCCTTGCTTCCATCCTGCCTCACTCCTACTTCAACATTTTTACCTGCTTACTTTCTGGGTACCAGGCTAATATAGTGCCTAAGCTCAGGATAGAGAGTCTTCATGTTCTCCCTGATGGTGCTTTGTGGCATAAGCTCATGGACCTTGGGGAAAAAATAAATAAATAAAATAAAAAAAATCAAGGAGAACCAGGAGGTTTAGGCTTGGCATAGAGTCAGAACAGTCATGCAAGGAGAAGTTTATTGCTCAACGAATTTGGTGACAAAACCCATAAGGATGCAAATGTGTAGACAGAATTTTTGGAGACCTCAATCTTCCACAGTTTTGCATGTTTTAAGGACATTTAAGAAAAAGTACCCTCACAATTCTGTTACTTGGCTTTGAAATAAAGAACATTATTTTGAAAAGGAGAGGTTTGTAACATAAGTAGTTTTCTGAGGGATTTATTTTATTTTACTATTTTATTTTATTTCATTTTATTTTATTTTATTTTATTTTTTTAACCATACTCAGTTTAAGGATTGATTTTTATCATCTTTGCTAATACTCACGAAAATAATTGATCCTCCACTGAATTTAACTATTACTACATCCATGTAGCACACTTGAAAACTTGTAGGAAAAGTTGTATCTAAGAGTAGCTTACAGTAAATTCTGCATGCTATGTGAAATAGAGGTCATGTTGATGTGGACCTTCAGAAGATGCTTCAGATAACCAGAATGAAGTACATGAACCTTTCTATATAGTATAAGTGTAAGTATATGAACCATTGCAGATCTAGTCATTTGCATCCAGGTGATCTATGCTGTGTTCCTTATTTCTCACCTATACTGTAAGAATATCTCTTATATTTCCTGGCAGTGCTGTCAAGACTGAGTATTATCTCACCTACAAAATTGTTACCTCTGCACAGCATGGAAAATGCAAGAAAGGGGAACATTGAGATTGCTGGGAAGTAGGCTCAGAGGAGGAATCAAGCAGGGAAAGTGCTCAAGAAGACACAGCAGAAATGAGATTCAGAAGAGCTCCCATAATTTGACTAGATATCTGGATAGAGGTAAAGAGTTGCTGGATCAGAAGTGGAAGGAATATCTGAATCAGGAATAATCTGAGTTCTGGTCTCCATCCTTGTAAATAGTTATGGAGTTTTCATTAAAATTACATTAGGTGAAATATGTAAACAAGTATTGGAAAAAGTTGTCAGAATCAAGTTCTGTATTTCTGCTTTTCACTTTTCTTCCTCTTGACATACACACATATGCTTACTCTTTTTTACTTCTGACCCTATGAATCCTTAACTATTTCTGCAAAACATTACAGTATGAGCAGGAGAGATGATTTCTCCCCTTAATTACACATCTGTTATTACACACACAGCTTTTAATTGCAACTGACTGCTTGACAGATGGGGAAGGAGGCGAATTAAAGTTTCCACAGAGAGGAGATGAACCCAACTCTCTCACGTTCCCAGTGAGGGGGACACTACTAAAGTAAAAATGTAGGTTTGCTTTCCTTACCTAGCAACCTCAGTGTTTTCAAAGAAAAGCATGATCTTTGTTACCTTTTCCTGAAAGGAAAGATTCTGATATCTGATTAGACTGTTTGCTTTTTTTTTTTTTTTTCCCAATTTCCAAGCAAAGGTCCAGGTGACTTTCCACAGCCTGAATTTTAACTTTTAGCCTCAGGGAAAGCTGGGATCTTAATACACACCTGTCTGATCAGCATTCATTATTTGTTACTTAACCATTCTATGTCTTCCACTCAGTGCCCTGAATATTATGACATTTCATTCTCTCCTGTAATATCCAACTGGCCTCATGTAAAACATAGGGAGTCTAAACACCTAACTCAGAACTTTATCCGATGATTTCTGGAGCCCTTGGAGTACACATTGAAATATCTAAGTCCTTCATGAATCTATCTCTAATTGCTTAAGATACCATGGAAAATTTATAGCAGACTAGGTAGTTAAACTCTGGGTTTGCAACATGTCATGCTTTCTTTCCTTACAAATAGTCCACCAGCTACAGAATTCACAGATGCAAAATATAGTAAAGCACAGGTATAGTAGATGGGAATTATAGTCAGTAATATAGCTTCAGAAAGTCTTTTAAAGTGAGTGTTGCAGCAAGCAAGCAAGCAATAAACTTCAGCTGACTGCTTTTCCTACCTTTCACTTTATCTCTTGAGCTGTAGAAGAGACTTCTTTTCTGCTTTCTGCTCAGGAAAAAAAAAAAAAAAGTATGATTGCTGTCTACTTCAGCAACTTGTGTGCTGCTTAACCATCTCTGGAGCTACACACCCAGCTCTATTATCCCAACAGTGCAGGTAGCAGAAACCAGTCAGGAGGGATGGTATAACACAAAGCCAAGATTGGAGGCCAGCAATAACTAGAATAGTGAGGGAGAGCATTATTTTTAATGAGGGAATCTAGTGAAGGAAAAAATTGCTACCCATAAAGAGGAAAGCAACCAGAAGCCAAAACTCTGGGAGCTAGGTTTTCCTTTACACAGCTGTTACAAAGAAACAAAAGAGAAAGGCTAATCTGTGAGACAAAAATGAGGAAAGGCAAGATGTGATTTCTTTCTATAAAAATGAGGGATCAGCTATTATCTGTGGAACTTTTCAACATAAATATGCACAATAATAAATAATTACTAGATTATATCCATATACGTCCTGGTTTTGGCTAAGATAGAGTAAATTTTCCTCCTACTAGCTAGTATAGTGCTGTGTTTTGGATTTAGGATGAGAATAATTTTGATAATATGCTGATGTTTCAATTGTTGCAGAGCAGTGCTTACACCAAGTCAAGGACTTTTTAGCTTCTCACACCGCCTTGCTATTGAGCAGGCTGGGGGTGCACAAGGGGCTGGGAGGGGACAGAAGCAGGACAGCTGACCTGAACTGGCCAAATATTCCATACCATGTGATGTCATGCTGAACAATTAATACGGGGTGGCTGGCCAGGGTGTGTGTAGGGAATGCTGCTCAGGGATGGGATGGGCATTGGTCCATGGGTGGTGAGTAATTGCATTGTGAGTCATTTGCTTCATACATATTATTATTATATTAACATTATTATTATTATTTCTCTTCACTTTCTGTCCTATTAAGCTGTCTTTATCTCATCCCACAGGCTTTTATTTTTTTTTCTATTTTTTTTCCTTATTCTGTCCTCCATCCGACTGCAGAAAGGATGGTGAGTGAACAGCTATGTGGTGCTTAGCTGCCTGCAGGGTTAAACCAAAACAATATATCATACGTAGAACAAGGTATTCTCTACAGCTTTCCTCCAGTAACTCAAAGAACTTGACATAGCTCTGTTTCCTATAGGTCTGGTTTCATTTTGGTTTAGAGCTTTAGGGGTATTTGGCTAACTCTACACACACATCACAATCATGAAAATGGTACATGAATACTTTTGGAGGTCCACACCTCATTTTCTCGTATTCTTTCTGAGTCTCAGCTTTATGAAGTGAGAAGCAGTGTGCTGCATCCACTTGGTACAACTAATAATAAGGTTATTTTAGAATGTAATTTGTTCACATCTTAGTGTCTATTGAGGCACTTCTAAACAGTAATTCATCTTGTCCTAAAGTAAACACCTGAAATTAATCGGGGAATCAGTATCCCGAATTTGTTTACTTTTTTTCTGTTAACTGTCAAGGAAGTTCAGAGCAACCACATATAAGACATCTTCATGTCTTCAGAAGAATCCCATCCTCAAGGTCTAGGAGTCTCAGTTTTTACTATTTCAGGATTTCAAAAGAGATATTAATACCCATGTGAGATTAATGGTTTGTTGTTGTCAGCATAGTATTTAAAGTTAAGTAAGTGCCTTAGACAATGATCCAGCCTGAAGATGAATGTATACATGTATTATCTGCATGATATAAGTCACAAAATCAAACACAATAATTTCCGCATCAAAGTTATGATTAATAACTTTGCTATATTACATTTATTCAAGTACGGCATTTACTTGAATCCACAGACTCCCTGGGCAGCTCGTTCCAGCATTAGACAAGCCACAAGTAAAATAATAATAATAATTTCTAACATTTAAGTGGAATTTTCTGCATTTCCTGTATGTTGACTGTGTCTTCCTGTATACATTTTTTCCCAGTATTGAAGTTAATTCCTATAATAAAAATTTATTCTTCATCAAAATATGTAACGACTATTAACAAGTGACTTGCGTAAACTAAATGGACTCCTTACTGTCTTACATTAAAGAAAGTTTTTTGGACCCCAGGTCACTCTTACAGATTTACTCTGATCATTTTATTATTTATCAAAATCCTGTCAAGAATAGCTGACATAAGAACTGTATTATCTCCAAATTTCATCAGCATAATAAATGGTGTTGATCCAAGGGTACAAGCTTGCAAGATAGTCAATAAAAATAGTGTTATTTTGTGGTTCTTCTGCTTAATTTTAGAAACACATCAGATAATAAATTTTACTCCAGTTTTGCATTACACAGTTTTACATTTAAAAAGTTAAAATCAGTATCTTCTGGGACTAAGTCAAATGTCTTAGAGAAGTTGATTGTATCGGCATAGTAAATTTGAAAATTTCATGGTTAAGGATGAATCTGTGCGTCATAAAACCATTGACAGTCATTAATTTTGCCTAATTCTTTACTGGTCTAACACATTTAAAATCTTGCCTGGAAGGCATGTTATGTTAAAAAGCATAGAGACCACATACTCTTTAAAAAATATTGGTATAATTTTCCATTCTTACCAACCTCTGCAAACATCTAAGGTTTTCCAAATGTCTTAGAGAAATCTATACTGATATGTTTATGCTGACTTTCTAGTTCCTTTAAAGACATAATTGGATTTCTGGGTGCACAGTATTTAGGTCTTCTGATTAAAAAGCTATTGTGTGTCTTGTCTGAATAATAACTAAAAATTTATTCTTATAGGACCTGAACATTTTCTTCTTTGTCCTTAACATTTCAAGTAACTTTGTTTCATTGTTCTGTTCCCTGCTAACCAGGAATTTTTCATTGATGTAATTTCTTTACTTTTAAATAATCTTTGTTCTCAAACTTATTTATTTATTTATTTATTTATTTATTTAAATGAAGTACTTCGTTTCCATTGCAAATGTAAGAGGGGGAGCCTTTATTTAACTGTTACTTTCACCTCCCCTCTTGACCCAGATTTTTAAATAAAAGTCCGTTAGGTGTCTGAAGAATTGGGAATTGTAGATAATTAGAAAAAAACATCATAAATTATTTTAAAACTTTTCCAAATCATTCAAAGTTTTTTTTATTATTGTTATTATTATATACATATTTTTTTTTCAACTGAGTTTTGTTCATGACTATTTTCAGCTTAGGAGATAAATCATTTTAATGTATATGGCCCTGATCCTCAAAGGTTTTTAGGTTCTTAGCTCTGACTGAAATAATGGGATTTAATTGATTCAGAAACACAGCTGAAAAAAAGAAATTGTGTCTATATCTTGCTAGTTAGGGTATTTGGTTTGTGTGTAGGAAACCAAATTAATTCATGAGCAGTTACAACTGCCTTGTCTTTAACTGTCACAATGAAGTTTCTTAGAGAATTGCCCTGTGCTGCTTCTACTTACTTTTTTTTTTTTTAAACCACTCATTAGAAATGCTTCATTGCTTTTTTAAAAAATCTGTATTAATCACTGAATTTTTTTAGTCTTGATAATCATTTTTTGAACATTCTATGAGATTTCCAGCCTATCACGTGGCAGAGATGTTCCATTTGTGCAATGACTTTGTGTAGAGATGCAGTGTGTAGTTTAGGTTTAGCATGCCTCCTTGTCATCTCATTTGTCCTTCCTTTATGAGGGTCAAGGAAAAGTCGTACTAGGGCTGACAGCTCTTTGTACACTTCTTTTCAACATTTTCTTTCTGAGCTTGCAGACCAGCAAAACCTCTACTCCTTCAGAAGATGTGTGTGATACGTCTAGTGAAACAGTCTTCTTTTGCTGAATGTGGAGAAAAGTGCCCATCCCTGTCACCTGTAGGACTGAAGATGTTCAAGATCTTTAACTATAGGTTTACAAGCATTAAATCTTGCCAGGCAAGTCTGATTGCTTTTTGGTGTTATTACAGAGCTAGTGAATGATTTTATTCTCAACACTAATTAAAATCAACTTATAAAAATGATCATTCATATTGACAGAATCTAACAACAGGACTCTAAAACAAAGTAATGAAGAATAACATTGTATTAAATCTTGATGAGGTATGGTCCTTTGTTTAATTGGGTGCTATTTCAACATTTTTATTAATAAACTTAGGTGGTACCTTGGTCTTACTGAAGTCAATGCCAAAACTCATATTCACTTCAGTAGGCTAGGAAGTTCAATAAAATTGTATATTAATGAAAGTCACAGCTGATATTACTCTGAGGTCCAAATAACGCAGAAAATAGAAAATACACCAAGAAACTCTGTTGCAGACAACAAAACATAAAGAAGGAAATAATGTTAGGTTTAAAAAATTCAAAATATATTGCTTCATTAGTATTAGTGAGTGAATGGAAAAACAAACAAACAAACCAAAACCAAACACAAAGCACATTTATTTGAGCTGGGGGAAAAAAAGGTAAAAACAAAAAGACCTCTCAAAAGAGTTGTAGAGATGGCAGAAAGATCTTAGGGTGATATTTAAAAATACATTTGCATTTTATATATGAAACATCTGAAATATTGGATAATACAAAGATGATGATAACATTAATTAGTGATTTTCTTAATAACTTTCACACATACAAATAAACACCTACCATTGTTTGTGGGGTGCACAATCTATTATTTGTATTTGTTGTTATTGTTCCTGAACTGCAACTGAGCAGAAACAAAAGGATATAGTCTACATGAGCCAAGGTCTTATTCTAGATTCAAAGAAGTTGAACATATTAATCTATATGATTGATGAAAACATGACTGAGACTAGACTTTTTTTTTTAACATCTAAATAAGTCATGAACAAACTATATACATATATGTCACTATAAATATTAACACATACTTTGTCTACATTTAATATCAAATATGAATATTCTATCAGGAAAAAACAAACAAACAAAAAGAACAAAACCGACCAACCAAACAAAAAAGCAAGTATCAGCAAGTATCAGTAGTGTCAGGGAATGACCACAGATGAAATCTGAATTGTTAAACATGAATTTTATAGATTTACTTAATTAATGTACTTCATTAGTTGGTAACATTGTTAAGTAGATTAAAGACTCAGTGGAAGATATTTGTCCGGTAAATGTATTAACATTGGCTTGACCTCACACCCACTCTTCTACTTTGCCCTATGTCATGTCATTAAAATGTGAAGGCCGCATTTTCATTTGTAAAGACTAAAACAGCAAAAATGTTTTTCAGAAGATACATATTCTATAAGCATATTACATGGCAATAGCTATTATAATGTTAATACCTGACGCTTATACCGTGCTTCTCTTCTGATCCAAAGACACCAGAGATATTTACAAAGAAAGAAAAATGTTAAAAGAAAAAAAAAATCCTTATAGAGACCCAATAAACCTTCCCTAGAGAAGTTTTATGAGGAAATAGAATATTTGCAATAGCTAAAATAGAATATTTTAAATTCCTCTTTGTACAAAATCAGTGTATTTGGAATGAATATGCAAAATCCAGTCAAGAGCATGTATTGGTCTGACAAATAGCCCTCACTGAAAATTGATGTTCTGGTTTGTAAGATACCTGAGGCCTGCCTATCCTGTCAAATAATTTGGCTTCTGAGTGAAAAATTAATCCCTGACTCCTTGATCTTCCTAACTGCATAAATGTTAATTTGTTTCTAAGCTTTCTTTTTGGAGCACTATCAGTCAGTTCCTTATGATCCAAAATCCATCCACTATGAAAAGGTAGATGGATCTTTTATAGAGATTGTTTTCAATGGAGAGAGTAGATGAGGGCTGCAGCTGATTAGGCTTTTTTTCTGCTCTGTAGCACCCTCCAATGCTACCTGATGGGCACTGAGACTTCTTAATTAGCATAATTTCATGTGCCTTGGGACATGCACTATGCATTCTGAATTTCACACTATTGAAAAAAATACACCACTCTTTAGTGGGTCTAAACGGAGATTTATTTTTTCAGAGACAAAAAAAAAAAAAAAACAAAAACAGAACAGGACTGAGTGTAGTTATGGTCAGTCTTCCTGCCTTGAAGGCACCTACCTCTCTGTGGTGTATGTGAACCTGTGCCTCTGCTCACCATGGATCAAAGACACTATCTGTCATAGATACATATATCCGTGTAGACATACTTTCTTCCTCAGATAATTTGATCCAACGCAAAACACACCCTAAAATGCTGGAATTTTGAGCAAACCACAGTTAACTGTGAAACTGTGTGTGTGTACAGTTGTGATACACAAAAACACTGAAGTTTGTGGCAGCATGTGGTACTGCTCATGGCCTGGTGCCAGACACAACATCTCTTCTTCAAGATGATTCATAAAAAGTCCTTTGAAGCCAAGACTTTTTAAATGAATACCTAGGGCTCAGAGGATTCAAACCAGGCATTCAAGCAAGTTCACAGAAAGAATCTAACAGCTGAGATGAAAGGCCTCTAAAGATGTTAAGATTTTAATAACCCTGGACATTACGGTTTCTAAGCCCACACATTGATCTTGTAGATTTCTTACATGTTCCGTATTCAGTATATAATACTGAATCTTCTTTTTCTGTCTACTTGGATAGATATTATACTGGTGAATGAAGTTCCAGTGTAACTTCAATAGGATACAGGTGCAGTCCAAAAGTAATTATCCTTAAAGTTTTGGATATTGATTCAAATTTGCCATGTGCCTAATCACTAGGTTATACTCTGTTATCACCAGAATAAAAAAAAAATAATACTAATAATTGCAAAACGTTTGACAAAATCATACATTTGCAATGACAAAAGGGTACACCATTCAAAAGTGTTATGTATAAGTGTTAGAATTTACTTTGAAGAATTGATGGGAACACTAGATTATTTTTATATCCCCCTCCATCCCTCCATATTTATGCAGAGTAAATTTACTGAAAAAATACAAGAGGTGACAGGATGAGTAAGTTTTTGGTTACTATAGTATTTATAGTTACTTAAAATACAAGAAAGCCAGAATCTGATCTGGCAATACAATAAAATATTGTACTCCACAACCTCAGTTTTTGATTTTACCACCAGGAAGAAAAAAACTTGAAAATTGATCTTTATTAAATAGTGCAAAGCTTTGAAGTGTAAATTGCCCCTTTTCTCTCTCTGAGAAACAGACAGTAATGCCTGACACATTTGAAAAAAAATGAAAAAAGTGCTGTTGTCTCTTTCCTCCAGTAAAACCACTTACAAAAATGATTGGAATAAACCAAGTAGCAAAATATCTAATATAATAAGTCCTACATTTTGCTGCTCTTAGATAAACATTTAGCATTTTGAAATGAAAACAAATTGTGTATATTAAGATTTTGATGAAAATAGAGGTAGATGATTTATTGACGGGAACACATGAATGTAGTTAGATCATAACTAGATCTGAAAACAATACCAAGAGGTGACTGACACAGCACAGCTACGGATCCTGTCCCTGGTTACGTGCTTACCAAGTCCCTCATCTCCCACTCAGCCCCTGAGACCCCGAGGAGGTGAAGTCCTTGTGTTCACTATGACTAATACCCATCTGCAAGGACGATATGTCCAATGATGAGGTTTAAAGTAACTGAACTCTTTGGGGATTATACTGGGCAGCATAAAGCCTCTTTCCTCCCCATTGGTCTCAGCTACAGCTGGGAAAAGTATATAAGAAACTGACACTATTGTTCTAGTTACTGTGCTTACACAGAGTCAAGGTTTTCGTTTTTCTCATGCTGTCCTGCCAGCGAGAAGGATGGGGGTGCACAGGTGTGGTGGTTTTACTCGGGTGGGCGGCCGAGCTCCACCACAACTGCTCTCTCACTCCCCCTCCTCAAAGAGGAACGGGGAGAAAATACAATGAAAAGGGCTCAAGAGTTGAGATAAGGACAGGGAGATCGCGCAGTAATTATCGTGATGGGCAAAACAGACTCAGCACAGGGAGGTAGTAAGATTTATTGCTTATTACTAACAAGCTAGAGAAGTGAGAAACAAAGGAAAGAAACCAAAAGCACCCTCTCCCCCATCCACCCTCTTCCACCTCCTCCCCCTGAGCGGCGCAGGGGAACGGGGGAATGGGGGTTGTGGTCAGTCTATAGCGCTTCTCCGCCGCTCCCTCTCGGTGACTCTCGTCCCCTGTGCTGTGGGATCCCTCCCACGGGATGCAGTCATTGCTGAACTGATCTGGCGTGGGCTGCCCACAGGCAGCAGTTCTTCAAGAACTGCTCCATATATGGGTCCGTACCATGGGGTCCATCCCTCAGGAGCAAACTGCTCCAACCTGGATCCTCCACAGGCAGCAACTTCCAGGTCACCTGCTCCTGCGTGGTCTCCTCTCCACGGGCTACAGGTCCAGCCTGGAATCTGCTCCAGCAGGGGTCTTCCACAGGCCGCAACCTCCATCAGTGCAGGTCCACCTGCTCCACCATAGTCTCCTCCACGGGCTGCAGCATGGAACCCTGCTCCACTGTGGTACTCCATGGGCTTCAGAGGGACAGCCTGCTTCACCATGGTCCTCACCACAGGCCGCAGGGGACTTCTGCTCCGGCGCCTGGAGCACCTCTCCCCCTCCTTCTTCACTGGCCTTGGTGCCTGCAAGGCTGTTCCTCACTCCTCTCACTCTCTCAGCTGCTGTGTGGCACAACATTTTTTTCCCTGTCTTAAATATGCTCTCACAGAGGCCCAAACAACTCTGGTCAGCAGTGGGGCCCTTACCTAACATGGGGCAGCTTCTAGATTCTTCTCACAGAAGCTACCCCTATGGCCCCCTGCTACCAAAACCTTGCCACGTAATTCCACTGCAACAGGTAGGACAGTTGACCCAAACTGACCAGCAGGCTATTCCATACCAGATGATGTCTTGCTCAACAATAAAGGCTGAGAGAAAGAAAGGGGGGTAAAGGGGAGTGAGGGTGTGTGCATTCAGAGTTATGGTGTTTGTCTTTCCAAGCAACCATTACACAAAATGAAGCCCTGCTTTCCTGGAAATGGCTGAACATCTGCCTGTCAATGGGAACAAGTCAATGAATTCATTATTTTGCTTGGCTTGCACCAGCTTTTGCTTTACCTAGTAAACTTTATTTATCTTAACCCATGTGTTCTTGCACTTTTACCTTTCCAATACTCTCCCCCATTCCACTGAGGGGAACTGGGTGAGTGGCTGTGTGGGGCTTAGATGCTGGCTAGAGTTAAACCACAACACAGGGAGAACAGATAAATTTTCCTTATATTGTCCCATTATTCCCTTTTCAGACTACTTAACTCTTTTCAAATTATTGTCTTAAAAAACCTACCCATGTTTCTATTCAGATTCAGCTGTAATGTTCCTCTGTGTCAAAGATGCACTAGCCCATTTTACTTAGCAGATGAAAACCACACTGATGCACAAAACAGTGATAACACAGTCATGGCTAAAGCAGCATTTGACACACTTCCTTCCATGAGTCCCTTTCATCTGTTAGGGAATTTGCTCTTTCTAAGAGAAAGGCCTCATATATTGCACTAATAAGCAGTAACACAAAATCATGGGATAGCTAGAAATATGTAAGCTGCAGTATGACATTTTAAAGGCCAAATAGAGAAATATATAAAACCTGTGAGCTCAACATCAGTTTAACTTTTCTCTTGATGAAGAGAATTATAGAGATTTTTGTAGGCAAAGTTAATCTCCTGTAGAGCAGAGCCTTCTAGCAATAGATTTAATCAATGGAGTAAATGTAGTTGTTTTTTTTTTTAAAAAAAGCAGATCTATGGCTATTTACGTTAACTGAGATTCTCTCCTCTTGAATGTTGCAAGATTAAATAAAAATGTTTTCCACTACTCAACTGAAGTCTATTAGGTTTCTCTCAGAAGTCTTAGTTTGAGTGTGACATGAACAACGTCAACTCAGAGGTAACCTATAGTAAAAAGAAGCTAAAATGAATGTTATCCATCACTTTTCCCTTCAGAGGGAAAGAAAACAGAACACTGCTTTGTTCATGAAAGCCTAGTATTCACAGCTCAGTAGTCAGTCTTTGATTTGGAGCTGGTTTGCACCAGGGGTGCCATGACACTGATTTTTTATGGGAAAAAAAAATGAGGATAACAAGGCACTTAATAAGATTAAGTGATTTAAAGATACATCTGCGAAGCACAGTTTAAAAACATCAATGTATTCTTTTTTTCTCTTTCCTTCCCTTTTCATCCCCTACACAGGAACAGAGAAACAGACTTTGGAATTGCTGCGTTTTTCATTTTTTGTTTTTTTTCCTCAAAATCTTATTATTTATTTAAATGATAACAAAGAAATCTTTTGTAAGCAGTTGACATATTTGTTAGTGTAATCATAAAAGCATATTAAAAATCCATAGCAGGAAAAAATGAAATGGTGAAAAAGTCTTTATTGACAATTAAGTATCACTAACGTGGAAAAAAAAAAAAAAAAAAACAAAAAAAAACCTTGCTCCTGTGTAAACTAGAATTAATGGCACCTAGCCGTCTACAGATTTGTTTCCAGCATCCTTGACTAATTCTTTTCTTTTCTGTGCCCATGCTCACCCTCATATTCTCAGCTCCCTTCTATGTCTCCATCCTCAGAACACCTGTTACTCTTTCTCAAATCTCCTGTTTGTTTGTCTGAATCAGAGGCAGCCTACACTTTGACTGATTTAAAGGTTCACTTATGTATGCATTGGTCAGGTGGTTGTTATCTCTTGGAGAAAATTAGGGGATGAGTTTTTCTTCCTTTAGTGGGTACTAACAATTACAGAAATTACAACCTCTTACTAACAGTATTCATGAAACCTAAAGAAATTTCACCTCTTTAAGACCTCTTCTGTTATTTTCAATAGGCTTGGAAGCTAATTTCAGTGAGGGTTAAAAAGAGAGATACAGGCAGTGTGATCACATAAAACTTGTTGCCTTAGAAAAGCATGCTAACAGATAAAAAGATAGCTTATTTCTGACTTAATATAGCTTAGTGTTAATTCCAGAAAGATTTAAACTTTAACAATAACTGAGCAGTAAAAATGTGTTAAAGTCCTGAGCAGAAATTGAATTTTAGTGATTTCTGCACATAGGATATCTTTGAAATTTATTTTCAGTTTTGCCTCAGTTTCATTCACAGATAAATTAAGAAAATCAAAAGAATGTTCATCACTGAAAAGATATTGTTTTTTTTTTTTTTCCCCAATAAAAATATAATGAAAAAATATTATATTAAAAAGTGGAAACAAGGAGAAACATAGCAGGGAAATATGTTTCAGAAAAAATTACATTGTTTTGTACATATTTTTATTCTGAAACAGAAGGTGCTCTTTTTAACATTTGAATTCCTCACACACTCGTGCATCAGTATACAACTTCCCAATCTGCTACTTGTGACAGAAAGAGCCTAAAAGTGGAAAGAACCTGTGGTGATCTTTAGGGAAGCCCTGATATCTACTTAGGAAAAGAATATATATACATATATAGTTGGCACAGATGTATTAAACTCATAGTTTCCAGTCTGAGGATACTGAGACAATTTAAACTGTCTCAAAGTCACAAATTTTTCAATTTATAAGACAAGGGGAAAAAAAAAAAAAAAAAAGAAAACTGGATTCTAATTTTGAGTTTTCTTGCAGAAAACTGGTTGACATAATTTTTCTGAAACTTACGGAATTCAAAATTTACTCATTCCCATTTTTTCCAAGGTGAAAGTCATCATAACTACAGATACAAGTCCAGTTCCAGCATCACGCTAGTGACTAGACAACCTGACTCCAATGATGGTCCAGGGATGTCTTGTGAACCAAAGTAATTATTTCTTACTGATATTTAAGGGCTAATAAGATTAGGACTTGAAGCTGATGTTTCAAAAGTTGAAGTAAATACATAAAATATGTAGATCCAAACCTTATTTCATTTGCTTATCTGCCAGATTTGGAACTATTATTGAGTTATATAACATTTCTTAAAATTAAAACATTTCCAGAACCTATAAAACAGCTTGCACTGCTGAGGATATCGTTCTTTATAAACTGTTTTCAAAACAAAAACAAAAACAAAAACAAAAACCTATGGATCTGGCTCTTTTACAATGTATTTTACTGAGCAGCCATCCTCTCTTTGAAAAAGAATTAGAACAATAACAACAAGAAGAAAAGCTGTCAGTATTTTAAATGTTTTGACCCCAAAGCATTTGGCATGGATTTTTCTCATGTATTATATACCGGAAAAACATTGAATTGATCTTACTGCTTTAGAGTTCTGGTTATATTTTGGAAGCAATTTTTGGCACTTCTGTGATAAATGCACACTTTCTAGGAGACTAATAGTTAAGAGGAAGAAAAGTTTTTTGGATTAACTCTGAGTTACTGTGATTTTTTAATTTAAAAAGGTAATTTCTGTCAGTAAAATAAAGTCTCTGTGTCTATTACTAGCTGAAACACTCAACACTTACTTTTGGAAGCTCTGCTTTCATTGCAAAAATAAAGAACAAAACTGCTGATTATTCAACTGACAGTGTTTTTTGTAACTTGAAAGGTGTTAATTGAAAACACGTTAGATTTATTTAGAAACATGGGCCTCGATTACCAAGTAAAATTATGGATAATTAAAGGAGTATTTTGCATGCAACTTGAAATGCAGTTTTACTGCAGTGAAATAGGAGCTTTGCTAGTTGTTGGAGTGAGGCTGGATTTCATCCTTACATATTTATCAGTTATCAAAATGCACAATAAGTGCCAAACTCTGGGTACCTCTGTGATGTGTTTAGAGATATCCACCTCCCAGATATTATTTTCTACAGTATATAACCTGAAAATAAACTGCTTGCTTATGCAGTGCTTATGCTCGTGTTTGTAAAGACCTTTTTGCTGAACTTGAAACGCAAACTTACTTCCTCCTTTATGTGTCTTCCTAATTAGAGCTGTGTCTTGCAGAGGATTGAAGTGTACTTTGTGATCCAGCACAATGCTGCCACATGCCCTGCAGAAGACGATACTTAAGGAAACTGAGCCCAGGTCCCTGATAATGTTTTGGAAAGGTACCTCTAAGATAAAAATGAAGGAGATGCAAATAGACCTGTATTCCTTTTAAATGGAGTCACAGTCCTTACTTTGCAGTCTGGTACCTAATACATATCAGCTACAGCAGGAATAAATAAACTAATGTTTCCTTTAAAGAGTTATGGATTGCAAAGAAGCTGAATTATGCATCTTGAATTTTGTCTGAAAACAAACATTGTTTCTATTTCAGTCACAGAAAGAACTGAGCAATGATATGCCCTCATCTCATCAAAATTCATTTTCTGTCTTTCTTGTTGTGGAGCCTCCACTGCCATCTGGTATATTTTATTTTCTTCCACTTCAGATGTGTATCCTTAAGAGCCAGCTGCTATACAGCCCTCAATTTCTCAATGCCTTTCTCCAATAGTTCCACAGTTGAGTTACACCAACTATCTTTTTCACTGCTGGGGTGTCTTTTAACATATATTGGCTCACAGAGCCCACCATCACAGGTTGTGATTTTGGATTAAATCATTGTTGGTTTCTTTTAGCATTTATTATTTAATCTAAACATGAGTCAGGTGGGAAAGCAGAAGTCAGGACTCAGTTCTTTACAAAAGAGTTGATTGTCCTTCAATCAAATTTTTCAGAATCCATATCTTATTAGCTCTGTATGAATACTGGAATGATCCTTGCAGGTTTTTAAAAAAGGCATTTTGGATCCTAATTGTTCTATACTGGTTATTAATGTATGTTCAGTGTTTGGAAGAGATGCTAAGTAGACTGTCAATTAGAATATCAAATTAACTTACCTGATTTGCCATGCAAATGGAAAATCAGAAGGCATTTAAAAGTAACTTCTCTGGAGTTCAGTATGGGCCTGTTGTCTTTCTCCCTTCTCCTTTATACGCATGCATTTTGCAGCAATGACAGTAGCAGAAGCAGTTCCAGTCTGGATACCAGATGTCACCTATATGCTGATGACACTACATAATAGACTTGGCCGAGCATCTCATGAAATTGGATCACCTTTGCAAGCAGACTTTGTGGTTTTTCAGAAGTGCTTGATGAGTAATAAATTAGCGCTAAACTTTGAGGAAAAGTTATAAAATTCACCTTTAATTCAAAATTAAGAACATTAGTGGCTCAGTTGCTGTTAGGTAATACATATATTAATTTATTTTTTTTCCCCTTTGGAGCTATCCAATTTCTTTAAATACCTTGTTATTTGCCCATCTAAATTGGTTTTTGCCTGGCCTGAAGTTAAGAATTTCAACATAGTCCTCTGTATCTGAATACATTATCTTTCAGGAACAACTGTCACTGTCCTTCATATAATCACTAGAAACTGATTTTCTGAGCAAATTCAAATAAAGAGCTCCAGATCTAAGAATCACATATTGATTCATAGAGGGAGAATACTTGATGTCTGTTACAGTGGGTATAAAACCTTTTGAGCTAAAGCCCACTGCAAGCCAAGAATACGTTTGCTGTCTTACAGATCTCTGACATGGCTGGACCATTTGTACTTCCCTTTATATACTGACATGTTAAAACTTTAACAGTGCCCTCATCCGTGGCACAGACCTGCAGGATTTCTGCTTTCTTCTGCTTTATTTTCAGTGTAATAAAAGTACATTTTCCTGATCTTTGCTTAAGAGCTTTATAAATCAGGTTGGAGGGGAGCAAGGTTTTAATGCCTATTCCTTTTGTGCTAAAACAGTTCTGGGTTGCTTTGCTGGACATATTAGTTAAAACTGTTTTTCTTGAGGCTGATATGTTTCTTATCTTAGAGTATATCTTCATGGCTTACATACATCAAAATTCTTCTGTTTCTCAGTTATTTTTTTTAATTTTATTTTATTATTTTTTTACAGAAAGCAATGATAAAATTCCAGAAAGTTAATTGATTATTAATTTTCTGTAGTGTCACAAAGGATTCTAACCTATAGAATTCTATAAAATAAACGCAGAGATGTGTAGAAGGCATATAGTTTCCTATTCTTTGATTCTGTTGGTAGGCAGATTCTGTTGATTCAAATCATACTACATTCATTAAACATTTTTTAATGACATTTGTGACGTTAAAGATCTCTCATGAATATTAAATGTGGTGGTTGCAATTACACTACCCAAGCAGAGAATGTTTCCATAGTTAATACAAGACTCCTTGAGAATAAAGTTTTCATTATTTCTATTGTTATTTTAAATAAATTATAATTTTCCGGCAACAGTGTGAAGAGTATTAGCTTCAGTACTGATGAGAGGAGAGAATTATCAGAAAAAGCATGGAAAAGAAAGGGGCGGGGGGAGGGAGGATAACAGAAAAAGGTGGATATTGGGAGATCTACTTTGTGAATATTGGGATGGTGTGATGGCAAGACAAAATATATGTACCAGTATGAACCATTCTAAGGGATTTACTGCTACATTCACAGTCCCACACTTGTCTGATTGCCTGAAAGCTACCCCAGAAAAATGAAAACCAAAAAGAATGATGATCAAAGATAAAATTGATCATTCTGAGTATATGTCTTTACAGGAAAATGGAAATGTCCTGGTTTTGACTGGGATAGAGTTAATTGTCTTCCTAATAGCTGATATAGTGCAGTGTTTTTGATTTAGGATGAAAATAATGTTGATAACACACTGACGTTTTAGCTGGTGCAAAGCAGTGTCTACACTAAGTCAAGAATTTTTCACCTTCTTGTGCTGCCCTGCCAGTAAAGAGGCTGGGGGTGCACAATGAGCTGGGAGGGGACACAGCCGGGAGCTGACCCAAACTGACCAAAGGGATAATTCATATGGTGTCATGCTGAACAATAAAACTTGGGGAGTTGGCTGGGGGATTGACATTGCTGGGCATCAGTCAGACGGTGGTGAGTAACTGCATTGTGCATCACTTACTTTTTATATTCTTTATTCATCATCAATATTATTATGTATTATATTTATTAATATTATACTTCCTTTTCTGTCCTATTAAACTGTCTTTATTTCAATTCATGAATTTACATTTTTTCCAATTCTCTTCCCCAACCCACTGTGGGGGAGTGAGAAAATGTCTGTGTGAGGCTCACCCACCTGCTACATTAAACCACAGCAGGAAATAATACTTAAATTGAAATAATAATAATACATGAATTTCATCATAGAATTACTCTTTAGTCATAGTCCTTCTGTAGGGAATAGGACAATGCAGAATATCTCTACATTAGCTAGTAATTAACTAGTAATTCAGCACAGTAGGAACAGATAGGTCATGCAGTTGATGGAGATGTCCCATTATATGCAGTTAAAGGTATGTAGGTTTCCTTGAATCAACGATGTCTACTAGATATTAAGTTTGAAGTTTTGAAAAGGAAAGCAATTTTACAAACTGAAGTTTCCTCAGCCATCATCCTTCCATGGACCTTATTAAGAGTTCTCACCCTGTTTCAACATCTCAAATCTCATGCAGGCAATGATTTCATATGGTGGTCCTTGACAAGGGGAAAACTGTATTTCTGCATCTGTTCCAATTCCAATGACATTGAAGTGTGTGCTGTTTAACCTGTCTCTATTTTGGGTTTTAGCAATGTTCAAGCAGAATGTGACTGAACAAACAACTAAAAAAATTGTATAATACAATGATACACTTCCCAAACTAGAAGATAGAGCATGAACACCTGGGGTTAGTGATGTATGCTCTGACCAGGGGTGGACCAAGGAACGTGCCTCTTTGAAGTGCCTCTTTGAAGGACACAGAGCATGAAACCTGGAATTGTGTTGGAGGGTACCATCTCTGGCTTTATTCTGTAACAGATGGATGTCTGCAGCTGCACTCCACAAGTGCAGTTGCTCTCTCCTGTCCTCATGGACATCATCTTCATCTTCTTGAATATTCTGTGTAGTTTTCTACCACTTCTCTTGCACTCAGCAGTAGTCATGTAGTTAGCAACCTCTTCATTCTATTTCTCAAGAACATCTTGGTGCTTAAATGCCAGGTGCAATGCAATGGTGTTTTTTTCTGGATCCATGTTGTAACTTCATGGATTTTCTATATGTGACAGGGCAGACCTTACTATAAAGAAATGAAATAATAGAAATTATTTATTAAAATGCAATTAGCAGGAATAATTGGACTATTGCTGAAGTGACGGCAATAGAGATAAGATAGGTAAAGGGAGGAGAGGATAGGGAAGGACTTCAGGAGTTGCAAAGTGTTTAGGCTGATGAGAAACATCAGAAATGAAGGTACAAAAGGATCTTCCTTTCTATAGAAGAAGCACTTCAGGGTGACACAGGAACCTGAGGCTCCAAAAGCTCTTTAAGCACAAATACGGGAGGTATGCACATGAAGAGGCTGAGAATTGTATTGAGAATTGGATCAACATGGTTAGTAGAGAGAGAAATAGTACTTCTCTGAAACAACATGAAAAATTATGGAAGACCTCTTATAAGCCAAGGCAACAGAATATAGGCCCCTCTCCCAAAAGCAAATGAAATATCGGTAAGCACTGATGTGCACATCCATGAAAATATTAAAATCAGTAACATTTGCTTTACCTTCTTACTTTTTTTTTTTTTTGACAAAGAATATTCTAAAATTGCTCTGTAGAAAAATTTACTTCTTGGGGAACATAGATGCATCATCCTTGGGGGCCTTTAGGCAGTTGATGAGTTCAGAACAAGTATAAACAGTAGTACCAGTAGTACCATGCCTGCTAGGTCAGGCAACTTCTGAGCTCACCCAATCCCTCAATTTCATAAGTATGCCTAAAATAGTCATCGCTTTAGTTCAAAGCTTATTCTTTTGGGATTACTGAAAAATTGTATGCAAGTACTATTAAATACAACCAATTAGGGAGATATCCAGTGTAGATTCACTGTTATGTAAAGCATATTAAATGTCCCATCTATCTGTATTAACATTTATATTTGGATTACAGCTTTTGGGGGTGGGGGTGGGTGGGGGGAGCAGGGATGAAGAGGTCTTTGTTTTTGTGAAATAGTATGAAAAGGTTTCACCACCAATTATGAAGGCTATTTTCTCTATCCTTCTGTTTAGCTGTGTGGAGTGTGCTGAGCAATATAACACAGGAGTAGCACTAGGAGGGAATTTGAGGCAATCCTCTAAGAGATGTGACAGAAGATTACCTGGATGCAAGTTCCTACTCAGAATAGATTTTCTGTCTATCAAATGAGATCCAAGACAGTTCTTTCAACAATCATTAATTCTCATAGCATTCAGGCTTTTTAGTAGTTCACCAGGCACTGAATAAAAGCTTTTTATAGACTGACTGACCAGGATTGTAAACAGCTCTAAGCTTTATCAGTATCCCTCTCCTCTCCTCTCCTCTCCTCTCCTCTCCTCTCCTCTCCTCCTCTCCTCCTCTCCTCTCCTCTCCTCTTCCTCTCCTCTCCTCTCCCCTCCTCTCCTCCCCCTCCCTCCCTCCTCCTCCCCTCCCCTCCCTCCCCTCCCCTCCCCTCCCCTCCCCTCCCCTCCCCTCCCTCCCCTCCCCTCCCCTCCCCTCCCCTCCCCTCCCCTCCCCTCCCTCCCCTCCCCTCCTCTCCTCTCCTCTCCTCTCCTCTCTCCCCTCCCCTCCCCTCCCCTCCCCTCCCCTCCCCTCCCCTCCCCTCCCTCCCCTCCCTCCCCCTCCCCTCCCCTCCCCTCCTCCCTCCCCTCCCCTCCCCTCCCCTCCCCTCCCCACCCCTCCCCACCCCTCCCCACCCCTCCCCTCCCTTGTCTTCTCTCCTCTCCCCACCCCTCCCTTCCTTTTTCCTTTTCCTTTTCCTTTTCCTTTT